>NW_021622009.1:2947-3364 GCF_004785775.1 Grammomys surdaster | reverse complement strand
AATAGAGAAATGATACATTTTAACATGGACTACAAAGGAAGAAAGAAAGAAAGAAAGAAAGAAAGAAAGAAAGAAATAGTTGTTCTTGTCCTCATCCTACTTCTGGCTGAGGTACCCCAACAGCTATCGGCACACTAGCCATTGTCATGGGAGACAAAGAAAAGTAGATAGGTCAGTCAGTACCTACAAATATTAAAGTTTACATTACTGAATAAAAACCACAGTTAGACTCCTTTGCAGAAGCGATCCTCCAAAATCAGAGGGTCTTAGAGTTACTTCTCATGAGATAAAGGGCTATGCATGGCTTTGGGAGGAACCTGTTGTGTCTATACCTGTTGATCAGGAGCAGTTAAAAAAAGTTTGTCATGATTTGCAAAGATGAGAGAGAGAGAGAGAGAGAGAGAGAGAGAGAGAGAG
>NW_021622009.1:0-2847 GCF_004785775.1 Grammomys surdaster | reverse complement strand
GAGAGAGAGAGAGAGAGAGAGAGAGAGAGAGAGATTAGATAATTGGTGCCAGTCTGTGTTCTCTCAGTTCAGCCAGCTAAGTAAGTACTCTTCACTGATGGCCCTTAGTTCTCATTCTGATGTATAAAGTGAGCGGTCCTGCATCTTTCTATAGAGCAGTATGAGTTCATGATTTGACTCATTCATGTAGACTAGTGGGGAATGTAACAGGGACTCAGACCTTAGCACAACTGATTCTATCATGGAAGTACTATTAAAGCCATAAAACTCAGCATTGTAGACAGCACCACCTGCCAAAATCAAAACAAAGACCTGATCCATCGAAATTTATAGAACTGGGAAAGTCTCTAGATGTAGTTTGATTTTTGGTTCTGTAGCTATCATATTGTATTTTTCTTGGGAGGAGGGTGTTCCTATGCCCACTGTTGTTTCTTAATAGCTGTTGGGGTTTTCTTCTCTACTTTTTCAGTATAGTTTTTAAAAAATGACACAAAGATACTGTATTAATAATCTGTACTATGCTGGGCAGAATCCGAGCAAGACTTCACCTCTCAAACTGTTAAAACCCAAATAAATGCTACATCGCTTACCAACCAGTCCTGCCTTGGCAGTTTCTGCTATTTTCTGTTCTCAGAGCAAACTCCTCTTCAACATGCTCCTAGCTCATCCTGTCTCATTCCGACTTTCTTTCCCTTCCACCCTCTCCTCGTGATCTCCCTTGAGACCCCTGCCACTCAATCTTTAGTTCCTTCCTGTCCTCTCTGCCCAGTCATAGGATCCAGCCTTTTATTAACCAACCAGGGAATATTGGGGAACATTCTTTAGAACATATTGGTTAGTACAGTGCCCCAAGATTAGGTTTCAGTCAGAACAAGGGCACAGAACTCAGCTTTTGAATGCACAGCTCACAGAATAACCCCAACTTCTCTCCCTTTTAGTTCAATGAAAGGCATTTGCCTTACACTAATAAACTATATATAATAAAAGCAATTATGAAACAGTTATGAAAACTATCATGTAAGAGTTTCATTCACAATGCTCAGTCCATTTGAATTTGGCAATTTAGAAAAAAAATGCTCTATTATCTATCATAGCTATCTTGGTGAGTTTGAAGTTTTGTTCCTAAATAATTTCTATCATTCTTTCTCTTTATTTCCTTTTTCTTGTCTGTAGCTGAGATCTTCAAGGGGTCTTCCCATGTCATATCTGATTTTTACCATTTTGTAAGGAATCCATTGCTTCTCTTTTCCCATGGAAGCATATACAAAACCTCTCCCCCAGCATAACACATTTCCTTCCCTCCACTTGGAAGTAAAGACATCTTTATTGCACACAGGCTAGTTTAGTTCAACAGTTTTTTCTACAATCCTATGTCTCTCAGTAGTTTTTGTTCTTTGTTCATTAGCATTCAAGAAAATAAAGTCAATAAATCAGTATATAATCTGTGTGTGGGGGGAGGTTGCTACCCCTTTTTGTTTGTTAAGTATCTCCTTTAAATTACAGGTAGATTTTTCTACCATTGTTTGTCCTATAGGATTGTATGGTATACCCAAAACATGCTTTACATTATAATATACAAAAACCTGATTCATTTTACTAGAGACTTATGCTGGAGCATAGTCAGTCTTAATTGTACAGGTATTCCCATAATGTCCATAACTTCTAATAAATACTTAATTGCAGAACCAGCCTTTTCAGAATTTAAAGCAGTTGCCCATTGAAATCTTCACAGTTCAAATCACCCTCAGCACCACGTCTTCCATGCTCTGAATAGGATGGCACGTTCAGCCTTGCTTTAAAGGTTGCACTGCTTTACTAATCCAGACTCCCTAAGCCCACACTACACCAACAAGCAGCATGGTCAGTCCTGCCACAGCTTCCTCCACTCGTGGTACCAACCTCTGACTTAGTCACTTTTTTATTCCTGTGAAGAGAAGCCACAGCCACAACAGCTCTTATAAAAGAACACATTTAATTAGGACTCACACACAGTATCAGAGATTTAGTCCATTATCAGCATGGCAGGAAGCATGTTGGAACAAGGTCTTGGAGAATAGCTGAGAGGTCTACACCCAGATCCATGGGCAGCAGTAAGACAGAGCCTCTGGGTAAGGAAGGGGCTTTTTGTAACCTCAATGTCGACTCCCAGGGATACTTTCCTTCCAAACAGGCATCACCTAATAATCCTTTCAAACAGTGCCACTTTCTGGTGACCAGGATTCAAATCTATCAGCCTATGACCACCTTTCTAATTTGAACCACCGCACACCTAAACTCCACTAATGCACCTACTCACCCACAGGATGCTGGCTCCCATCATCAGAGAAGGTGTTAGTGATACAGCATGTTGAGTTTTAAACTCTCTCATGACATTTTTGTCATCTCCATCTTACAACCACCTTCCTCTTCCTTGCATCCTGGCATAGGAAGGGTTTGTCTATTCTTCCCCAGAGAGTTTTCTGATTTACACTTTGAGCATCTTCCTGCTACAATAGCCTTTCTTAACATCCTTCCTGCTTTTTCCCCCCTATATTTGAGATAGGATCTTATGTAGTCCAGGCTGATCTCAAGCATGCTATGTAGTCAAAGCTGTCCTTGAACTCCTGATCTACCTGCCTTCACCTCACAAGTGATGGGCTACAGGCACATAGGTCACCTCCTGGAAACATGTGCACATTTTCAGGTTGGCATCAGGATTTTCTGCCTTTAGTTCAATATCAATCATGAGGACCATACAGTGATATGTTCTGTTCAATATAACAGTAAGGGGTTGTAAAGTAGTGTTAGGGCAAGCCAGGACAGTAAAGTCTGGAATCAAGATTGTTAGACAGATCTAGAGCAATGGGA
>NW_021622008.1:0-3129 GCF_004785775.1 Grammomys surdaster | reverse complement strand
CAAAATCCAGTTTATACTGGGGCTGAAGTGCCTCATGCTGCATATCTGTGGTCTTCATGGGTTGTGAGGGGCATCAGTGTCAGTGACCGAGGCTGTACCTAGCTGTCCCATAGGGAATTAGACAGTAGCCTTGTGACAGACAGGCAGACTTTTGGATCAACCACTCTGAGGCACTAGAGAGGGGAGAAGTGGATTGGAAAGTGACTCCAGGCTGGCTGAGCCATGTGTCCTGAGTGAGAAAGTCCCCGTGCTCACACATCCTTTCTGCTGGCTCTGGCATCTGGGGTTTCTCACACTTGTTGCCCTCAGTATAGAACTGTGAAGTCTAAGCTTTAAGACAAGAAAGAGGCTGGAGAGATAGCCCAGCTGTTAAAAGCACTGACTGTTTTTTCCAGCTGTCCTGAGTTCAATTTCCACTGTCCACTGTCCACATGATGGCTCAGGACCATCTGTAATGGGATCTGATGCCCTCTTCTTGTGTGTCTACAGTGTACTCATATAAATAAAATAAATAAGTCTTTTTAAAAAAAAAACAAAACAAAACAAGTAAGGGGTTGTTCTGATGGAGAAGAAAGAGCTGGAAAGTGGAGATGTGCTCTGTGTAAAGAATTTTCACTCTCTACTCTCCTACTGATTCTTCCTGGATATTTTCAACATACATTTTAACGGTGGTTTTCTATCTATTTTTATCTCTCTTTTTATCATATTTTCCTATTTATTTAATTGTAACCTATCCAGCCGTACACCTATTTACCTGACTGCTACTTGACACGTGCTCTTTTACTTTGGCTTGCTGTATACTTAATAGCTCAATTAATTCATATCCTCAAATATGGCTACCATAGATTGTTCTCAAGACTATACAGACCAGCAATAATGTTCTAATTTTGTTTGGTTCAAAGAGGCAGAAAGCCTCTGCCCCCAACATGTACCCAGGCTCTCCTGAAGAGTTCAGGGGCCCAAGAGCAACACCGGTGGCTGAGGAGAGGATAGAAGCAAGCATGGGGCTTCATCTGCTCAGGGTGGTGACAGAGATTCCGGGACAGCTGGTTGGTCTCTCCTGCACCCCTCCCTGGAAACTCACATGTAACCTCCATAAATCCAACAGCAAACAAAGGTCATCTGAAAGGCTTAGTGACAGACTATCTTAGGTAAATATAATGTGGGGGTGATAGACCTGACATTAGCCTCTGGCTTACATATGCTCATGTGTCTGTGAGCATATTGTGCAAACAGAGGACCGGGACACACACACACACACACACACACACACACACACACCCTAATAAAACTACTTTTGCGGTAGGACAATCAAGAGTTCAGGCTATAATTAGCTACAAAGTGAGTTAGATGCCAGTCTGGATTAATGGGAACTTGTCTCACACAGAAGCAAAACTTAAAATCGTAGAACAAAAAAAGTAATGGAATGGTAAAGGAATAGTAGCAAATATAACTTACTTGATTGAAATTGTTCAGAGCCTACCTGGATGCCCTTTCAACCCTAACTTGAAAGTGAAAGCACATTGTCCAGAGGATAAAAGGGTCACAGCACTGCCTTCTGCAACACTTCCTTTTAGAAGAGGACAGAGATCCAGCTGCTAAACATCTTTTCAGGTACCTAACAACTCTGAACTCTGACCTGTCAAGGGGAAGGTATCTAAAGTAGAGGAGACTTGAGAAAAATCTGAGAGCTGGAGTGGGTGTAGCAGTGGGGTCCATGTCTTAAAGGGTCAAAGATATTTCTAGGTAAGAAATAGCCCAGGAAGGAGATGAGGTCAGATCTAGAGAAACACATGACAGACATGAGGCTATAAATGTTTCTAGCAACTTTAAAATATAATGAAAGACCATACAGTTTACCTTCCAGTTCCTGCAGGATGCAATGGACATCCAGGAACATAGTCAGGCTCTTTCTTATTTACATAGGCTTTTTCCTTCCAGTTCTTGCTGGGTTTTCAAGCCAGATCATGGATATCCTTAATCAATGCCATTTTCCTCCTAGCTCCATGCAAACATTACCTTCTATCCTCCTCTTCTTTGCTTTAGCTATCCTTTACTTTTTGTGGGTAGGGCAGGTTTAGAGACAGAGTTTCTTTTTGTAGCCTGAGTTGTACTAGAACAGTCTCTGTAGATCATGCTGGGCTCAAACTCAAAGATCAACCTGCCTCTGCCTCCCAAATGCTGGCATTAAATGTGTGCGTCACTACTGCCTGGCTATTCATTCATTTTTAATTTAAGAGTTTTAAAGGTAAGCTCTTGCTGTGTAGCCCAGTCTAACACAGAACTCAAGGTCCTCCTGCATCAGAACTCAAGGTCCTCCTGCATCAGAACACAAGGTCCTCCTGCACCAGATCAACTGCATGTTGAGAACATCAGTTTATTCTTTGTTTTAGTGTAGGATCTTGGAGATTGAGGACAGATATGAAGCAGGAGGGAGGGAGAGTGGGAAGGAGGGAGGGAAGTGGGATGAAGAGAAAGAAGAGAAAGCGGTGTGGATGCACGTATTGAGGTCCAAAGTGTTAGCTAAAAGGTTTCCAGGGGAATCTGTCAGGCACAAAATCCAGTTTATACTGGGGCTGAAGTGACTCATGCTGTATATCTATGGTCTGTATGGGTTGTGAGGGGCATCAGTGTCAGTGACCAAGGCTGTACCTAGCTGTCCCATAGGGAAGTAGACAGCAGCCGTGTGACAGACATACATTTGGATCAACCACTCTGAGGCACTAGAGAGGGGAGAAGAGAATTGAAAAGCCACTCCAGGCTGGCTAAGCCATGTGTCCTGAGTGAGAACGTCCCCGTGCTCACACATCCTTTCTGCTGGCTCTGGCATCTGAGGTTTCTCACACTTGTTGCCCTCAATATAGAGCACTGAAGCCCAAGCATTGAGACAAGAAAAGTGTGGTTGTAGCTGAGGCTGGAGACAGCTGCAGTGAGAGGATGAGCCTGCTTAAAGAGCCTCACTCTCCATCTGGGTCTGGCTCAGTGGAAAGGTGCTTGCCTGGCTTGCACAATGTTCTGGGTTTAATCCTCAGCACCGATCTGTTGGAATCTTATGCTATGCAGTTCTTCCTCAAAGCATACTGAGGTCTGGAGGGAAGGCTCTGTGGTTAAGAGCATGTGCTTGTTCTT
>NW_021622007.1:0-1526 GCF_004785775.1 Grammomys surdaster | reverse complement strand
ACAACATTGAGACTGGGGTCCAGGAATCTCTGTTGATGACAAGTTTCCAGAGAACTTCTTTTACTATGAAACTTTAGGGTCCATTATGAGAAAGTAGTGGAATCCTATATGGCTCTGGTCTGTACCCAAGGCCAGAGGAAATGGCCTGTTTTTCTATTGCTGTCCAGAACTTAATTTTACCATTGTTTTTAGATTCTCATTATATCCTAAAGTTGCCTGGGACCTGAGATGTGGTCACAAAGGCTGGGATCACAGATGTGTGGCCACATCTGGTTTATCCAGGAGGGCTTTAAGTATATAGGAAGAATGGTTAGGGTCTTGTGACTCCTTAAAGAATGAAATGTAAGGTTTCATATCTTTGCCTGATGATAAAAGACAAAGATAGGAGGGTATTGCAATTAAAAAAAATAATGTAGTTGTTTCTATATAGAGAAATGTTGAAGCTATACAAATATCCATTATCTCAATGACGTAATTTTTTCCACAGCCAATTAAGTATTTTGTTAGCAATGTAATCAAGATATAGGACAATAAAAATATTAAGTTAATAGTTTTGTAATGATGTGTCAGATACAATCTATATTGTGTTACATTTTTTGTGTTTGTTTTTTAAGACAGGCTTTCTCTTGCAGAGTTAAGGATTACACTGTCCTGGAGCTTTCTGTGTAGACCAGGCCAACCTAGAACTCACAGAGATCCACCTATATCTGCCTTCTGATTGCTGGGAATAAAAGTGTGCACCATCCAACATGGCATTGTTTTCTTGTTTTAAGATGTGGGTCACATGTAGCATATTGTGTCCTGAAACTTATCATATAGTCAAGGGTGACCTGAGCTTCTGATGCTCCTGTCTCTACATCTGAGAGCCTGGGACTATAGGTTGTGCCACCACAGCCAGTATGTGTGTGTCTGTGTACATGAGTGCAGGTACCTGCAGAGGCCAGAGCCATTAAATCCTGGAGCTAGAGTTACAGACTCTTGTTAGCTGCTTGACCTGGTGCAGCACATTGAACCCAAGACATCTGGAAGTGGAGTGCTTGATCTTAACTACTCAGCCATCCCCCTACCCCAGAGCCCTGGTTTATTTTGGGTGATGCTGATGTATTTTTGGTTTTGGTTTATTGAATTTCTATTATATTTTTAATTTGTTTTTATGGCCTGGTCCAACACATTTTTTGGGGGAGGGGGGAAGAATTCATTCTATCTTTTATTTGGGGAAGGATATGGCCAGCCAGGGATCCACTATATAGATCAGGCTGGCCTGCTACTTGCAGAGTTTCCTCTGCCTCCCATTTTCTGGGTACCACTACCCTGGGACATCCAATCTATCCTGACAGGAAGTTGAAGTAAAACTGTTTGATGTCCTTGAGAACAGTGACTGTGTGCAAACAAAGAGGACTATACTACAGTGTTTTATAATAGTTTAAAGTTCAGGGTGTAAAGAAGGTGGAAACCTTCACTGCAGTGCAGAACTCCTCAGCCTGTTGGCTCTGCAGTGTTCCCTAAGACTCAGGCAGGAGAAGCCA
>NW_021622006.1:0-1754 GCF_004785775.1 Grammomys surdaster | reverse complement strand
ATGACAGAGAGCATGATACAGTAACTTTCTCTGGAAGTATTAAGGAATGACTATCATGATAAGTGACACTAGAACTGCGCCTTGAAAGGCAATTACCATGATAAAATTGATGGAGTCTTGCTTGCATTGAATGAGATATCTAGTCAAGGGATGAAGAGAACTCAGGCCACAAAGCATGATGGGTAAACATGCATAGGGATTCCCAAACACAGGCATCTTTAGTTGAAAGGATGGAAAAAAAGCTGCAGATGGCACATGCCACTCATCACGAGGAGCTGCTGGTAAGCTTTTTCCTGAAGTTTCTCAATATTTCAATCATTTCTGACACTGCCACTGAGCCACATGCCCTTGACTTGCGAATACTACCATTCACCCTTCCAGGCACCCTGGACATGTGGAAGATCTATCATGTGGCTCCTAGTAGGGAGCACCCTCTCTTCCTTTCATGAAGTCCCCTGCCAGCTCCACCTCTAACACAGACCCAGTCTTACCTGAGCTGCTACGGTAGCTATAGTAGCAATTGAAGTTGCTCTTCTTCCTTTGAGGGGAGTCCAGAGAAATTTGGATATACCCATTTACATTTTCTGTTGTGACATAGTGATATACTTCATAGCCTGGGATTAGCACCTCCTCTTCCCAAGGGTAGTAGGAAAACTTTTTGATATAAACCCCCAAACAGGTTTTGATGATAAACAATGTCCCCTTTCCATTGAAAAATGCTGGAGAAAGAGCTATATACTTAGATAAAGATGAAGAACTGAACTGCCCGAATCGCACAGAGCCCATCCCATTGTAATTAAACTTGGTATCAGAGCCTCGGTAAACTAAACGACAACCCTGGTTACTCAAAAGCTGGACAGCTCTTGTTAAGTAGTAATGGAAGCCCTTGTAGTGGAAGCTACCAGGAATTATTTTGAAGTCTCTAGTATCATTATTAAATTTTTTGTGCATTTCGCCAGTGTAGGCAACTAAAGCTATTCCATGGAAATTATGGAAACCTTTGGGATAGCTGATACTATTTTTGATCTCATTCCATTTTTTCTCTGCTTGTTGCCACTCAACTCTTAATTCCTCATTCATGTTGAAGTCTTCTTGTAACAGCTGGGGGGCCCTTTCCTCCATTTCTTCTACACAGCCCTCATACTGATCATCAAATGCATTGGGAGCCATGTCTAGCATAGCAGGCCCTGCACCATGCAGGCCAGTCACCTGAAAAAAAGAAAGAAGCAGGGTTGTCTGTTACTCACTAAGGTTGCTAAGTTACCAGCATGTGCTGGATGCTGTGGAGCCTGCAGCATGAGATGTCACATACTCCCACCTCACACAAGGCTCAGGAATGGACACAATCTCATTACATCATAAGAAGGGCAGAAAGACAAGGCTGAGATCTCTCATTCCTTTGTGTTTACAGATACTATATTTCATTCTTTATTCAATTAATTTTTTAGTGAGCACACAAAACAAGGGGACTCATGACCTGTTCATATTCATATATCATTGCAGATTGTTCATATTCACATATTCATCCCCCACAAACACAACCCTCTGATATTATCTTTACATTACTTCCTCAAGTTTCATGCTTTCTAACATTGGTTACCACAGATTCATCCCTGAGAACTGTCATATTGCAAAGAGGTGGGCAGGGGAAAGCGAGGTCAACAGGATGTGGGTTGAAAATATTACCTGCTGGGTTAGCCACCAAGCTAGGAAGAACTTGCAAGTTTTTGATGTCATCATCAAGTTCAAAACCA
>NW_021622005.1:0-1093 GCF_004785775.1 Grammomys surdaster | reverse complement strand
GAAGAGAACTCAGGCCACAAAGCATGATGGGTAAGCATGCATAGGGACTCTCAACACAAGCATCTTTAGTTGAAAGGATGGAGAAAAAGCTGCAGATGGCACATGCCACTCATCACGAGGAGCTGCTGGTAAGCTTTTTCCTGAAGTTTCTCAATGTTTCAATCATTTCTGACACTGTCACTGAGCCACATGCCCTTGGCTTACGAATGCTACCAGTAACTGACCCTTCCAGGCACCCTGAACATGTGGCTCCTAGTAGGGAGCACCCTCTCTTCCTTTCATGACATGCCCTGCCAGCTCCACCTCTAACACAGACCCAGTCTTACCTGAGCTGCTACGGTAGCTATAGTAGCAATTGAAGTTGCTCTTCTTCCTTTGAGGGGAGTCCAGAGAAATTTGGATATACCCGTCTACATTTTCTGTTGTGACATAGTGATATACTTCATAGCCTGGGATTAGCACCTCCTCTTCCCAAGGGTAGTAGGAAAACTTTTTGATATAAACCCCCAAACAGGTTTTGATGATAAACAGTGTCCCCTTTCCATTGAAAAATGCTGGAGAACGAGCTACACTCTTAGATAAGGATGAAGAACTGAACTGCCCGAATCGCACAGAGCCCGTCCCAGTGTAATTAAACTTGGTCTTAGAGCCTCGGAAAACTGAACGGCAACCCTGGTTACTCAAAAGCTGGACAGCTCTTGTTAGGTAGTAATGGAAGCCCTTGTAGTGGAAGCTACCAGGAATTATTTTGAAGTCTCTAGTATTATTATTAAATTTTTTGTGCATTTTCCCAGTGTAGGCAACTAAAGCTATTCCATGGAAATCATGGAAATCTTTGGGATAGCTCGTGCTATTTTTGATCTCATTCCATTTTTCCTCTGCCTTTTTCCACTCCTCTTTTAGTTCCTCATTCATGTTGAAGTCTTCTTGTAACAGCTGGGGGGCCCTTTTCTCCATTTCTTCGACACAGCCCTCATACTGATCATCAAATGCATTGGGAGCCAGGTCTAGCATGGAAGGCCCTGCACCATGCAAGCCAGTCACCTGAAAGAAAGAAAGAAAGAAAGAAAGAAGCAGGGTCCTCTGTTACTCA
>NW_021622004.1:0-2202 GCF_004785775.1 Grammomys surdaster | reverse complement strand
GAAGAGAACTCAGGCCACAAAGCATGATGGGTAAGCATGCATAGGGATTCCCAAACACAGGCATCTATAGTTGAAAGGATGGAGAAAAAGCTGCAGATGGCACATGTCATTCATCATGAGGAGCTGCTGGTAACAGCTTTTTCCTGAAGTTTCTCACTGTTTCAATATATTTCTGACATTGTCACTGAGCCACATGCCCTCAGCTTACCAATGCTACCAGTAACTGACCCTTCCAGGCACCCTGAACATGTGGAAGATCTATCATGTGGCTCCTAGTAGGGAGCACCCTCTCTTCCTTTCATGACATGCCCTGCCAGCTCCACCTCTAACACAGACCCAGTCTTACCTGAGCTGCTACGGTAGCTATAGTAGCAATTGAAGCTGCTCTTCTTCCTTTGAGGGAAGTCCAGAGAAATTTGGATATACCCATTTACATTTTCTGTTGTGACTTGGCGATATACTTCATAGCCTGGGATTAGCACCTCCTCATTCTTAGGGTAGTGGGAAAAATTTTTGATATAAACTCCCAAGCATGTTTTGATGATAAACAGTGTTCCATTTCCATTGAAAAATGCTGGAGAAAGAGCTACACTCTTAGATAAGGATGAAGAACTGAACTGCCCGAATCGCACAGAGCCCGTCCCAGTGTAATGAAACTTGGTCTTAGAGCCTCGGAAAACTGAACGGCAACCCTGGTTACTCAAAAGCTGGACAGCTCTTGTTAAGTAGTAATGGAAGCCCTTGTAGTGGAAGCTACCAGGAATTATTTTGAAGTCTCTAGTATTATTATTAAATTTTTTGTGCATTTTCCCAGTGTAGGCAACTAAAGCTTTTCCATGGAAATCATGGAAACCTTTGGGATAGCTGATACTATTTTTGATCTCATTCCATTGTTTCTCTGCTTCTTGCCACTCAAGTTTTAATTCCTCATTCATGTTGAAGTCTTCTTGTAACAGCTGGGGGGCCCTTTCCTCCATTTCTTTGACACAGCCTTCATACTGATCATCAAATGCATTGGGAGCCATGTCAAGCATGGAAGGCCCTGCACCATGCAAGCCAGTCACCTGAAAGAAAGAAAGAAGCAGGGTCCTCTGTTACTCACTAAGGTTGCTAAGTTACCAGCATGTGCTGGATGCTGTGGAGCCTGCAGCATGAGATGTCACATACTCCCAACTCACACAAGGCTCAGGAATGGACACAATCTCATTACATCATAAGAAGGGCAGAAAGGAAAGCCTGGGACCTCTTATTCCATTGTATTTACAGATACTGTATTTCCCTCTTTATTCAATTGATTGCTTAGTGAGCATACAAAACAAGAGGCCTAATCATGACCTTTGAATATTCTCAAATCATTGCAGACTGTTCATATTCACTATACATATACAACCCTCTATACTATCTTTACATTACTTCCTCAAGGTTCATGTTCTCTAACATCTGCTACCACAGATTCAACCCTAGGAACTGTCATATTGCAAAGAGGTGGGCAGGGGAAAGCGAGGTCAACAGGATGTGGGTTGAAAATATTACCTGCTGGGTTAGCCACCAAGTTAGGAAGAACTTGCAAGTTTTTGATGTCATCATCAAGTTCAAAACCAGCTGCAAGCAAATATAAGACAATGAAAGATGTGCACACACAATGCATTAGCAGTCTGCTCGTGGAGTGCTCTGGGTTAATGACTCAGTCTCCATGTCACATCCAGGCTCCTGCTCACATTGCTCCCAGAATGGCATATCAGGACTCTGTGAACCAGTCTGCTTGAGTTCCTTACAGTGAGGGGCTATTGTAAATCCTAGTAACTCACATAGCTGCACAGAATGTAGGTTGTCAGTGGAAAACAGGACATATTTTTGCAGATCTCTGATAGGCTGTGGCATTTTACTTTGCACAGATATGCAAACTGTTGACCATGTTTGATTACCTTGTGGCTCACAGTCAGCATGACACCTCAGAATGAGTCTCTTAATCATGTCAGTATTCACTCTGTTCTATGATTTGGTATGGCTGTCCTCCAATGTGCCAGTGTGCCCACCTGGAGGTAGTGAAACTTTTAAGAGGTGAGGTCTATTGGGAAGTGGAGGGCATCACCCTCAGAAGAGATCAATGAAGTCTTGTGAAATCCTGCTCAGTTCTTGTAAGAGCAAGTCCGGCCTCAACCTGTCTGGTTTCCTCTCTTGCCATGTACTCCCTTCTGCACA
>NW_021622003.1:0-1384 GCF_004785775.1 Grammomys surdaster | reverse complement strand
GTACTACAGGCTTTGCCTTCTTGATCTAAGAAGAGGATTCTGGGTGTGAAACTTCTGAAAGTCTATTGTTAAAGCAACATGTATTCTATACTAGCTGATGTGACCTGGAGCTTACCTGTGGCTCTCAACCTGCCTGGATTGGACAGGGACCATATGGCCCAAAAGGGCAGCATCTTTCTTGGTGGACTCCGTACCTGGGTAGGTGTCATGGTTTCCCTGGGATTCATCCAAATTCAAAATTTCCCTATGCAAGTGTATGAGATCCCAGAGATCTCTTTCTGAAGTTCCACTTCTGCTTCTAAAGTCTTCTCATGTTTCCAGAAACCCTTCAGGGTGTCAGGGCTACTCTGACTGGTCATAGCTTTTTTCATGACGTTGCTCACTGTTTCAGTCATTTCTGATGTGCCATCACTGAGGTACATGCTCTTGGCTTTATCAATGCTACCCTCCAGCATGCCAGGCATCCTCCATGTGCATTGTCTCACATACTGCTTCTGGAAGGGAACACCCCCTCATTTCATGAGGTCCCTCACCAGATCCATCTTTAACACAGACACAGACTCACCTGAGATGATGAAATGAATATTGCCTATTTCAGCAGGACTAGTATAGAAGCAATTGAAGTTGCTCTTCTTCCTTTGTGGGGAGTCCAGAAAAATTTGGTTATACCCTTTTTCATGTTGTGTTGTGACTTTGTCATATACTTCATAGCCTGGAATTAACACCTCCTCTTCGCGAGGGAATGAGGAGAATTCTTTGATATTAACCCCCAAGCAGGTTTTGATGATAAACAGTGTCCCATGAACATTGAAAAATGATGGAGAAAGAGCTACACTCTTAGATAAAGATGAAGAACTGAACTGCCCGAATCGCACAGAGCCCTTCCCAGTGTAATGAAACATGGTCTTAGAGCCTCGGAAAACTGAACGGCAACCTTGGTTACCCAAAAGCTGGACAGCTCTTGTTAAGTAGTAATGGAAGCCCTTGTAGTGGAAGCTACCCGGATTTTTCTTGAATTCTCTAACAGCTCTGTTAAAATCTATAGCAAGGTTCCCAGTGTAGGCTAAAAGAGCTGTTCCATGGATATCACGGAAACCTTCAGGATAGATCATACTATTTTTTATAATCTCCCATTGTTTCTCTGCTATTTCCCACTCAAGTTTTAAGCCCTCATTCTTGTTGAAGTCTTCTTGTAACAGCTGGGGGGCCCTTTCCTCCATTTCTTCGACACAGCCCACATATTGATCATCAAATGCATTGGGAGCCAGGTCTAGCATGGAAGGCCCTGCACCATGCAGGCCAGTCACCTGAAAGAAAGAAAGAAAGAAAGAAAGAAAGAAAGAAAGAAAGAAAGAAAGAAAGAAGCAGGGTCCTCTGTTACTCA
>NW_021622002.1:0-2356 GCF_004785775.1 Grammomys surdaster | reverse complement strand
ACATGGCAATGGCTTCTCTGCCATATTGTGATTCTGCAGGAAAACCCTAGCCAGCGAGCATTGCCATGATATTTAGACTTTCCAGCTATCAGACTGTGAGCTAAGTAGACACATTGACTATGAACTTTTCAGCATCAAGCATATTGTGAAACTAATAGAAGACAGAAAGTGGAGATAGCTCAGTGGGCAACATTCTTACTTTGCAAACATAGACCTGAGTTTGATTCCCAGAACCCCAAGGAGAGAGTCAGGATATAGTGAATGCACTGGTAATTCTGGCACTGGCAGTTAGAGAGAGATGGATCTGTGAGATCCCTCTGCTTCACTAGACAGACAGAACAGTCTTCTCGAAGTATCTCTGGTTTGTCAAAGACCCTGTCTTTACATAACTTGTGGACAGTGCCTGAGGGAGGAAAGCAGAGGCTGTCCTCTGATTCACACATGCATGTACCCACACACATGCAAGCACATACATGAGTAGATGCCATGTTCCCTAACACACATAAAGAGAAGGAAAAATGAAAGATAATAGATTCGTCCTTCCGGTCTGTGCCCAAGAGCTCAGCAAATCCCGGGAGTCAGCTCTGCACCCAATCTCACAGAACCCAGAGGAAGCGGGGCTCCCAGGAGCTCTATACTGGGCAGTATCTCAGGTAAAAATGAATTACTCGTGATGTCTGCTGTTAGAAGTTCTAATCCAGATGCTGGCCTCCAAACTTATACTACTCAGACCTTCAACGGGCTATTGACAAGAACATCAAACAGCTAGAGGTTGACACCACTAATCTGAAGAAGTCCCTCATTTCGCTGTCTGAAGAGACCTCCAAAAATTTCAAAGGACTTTATTGGACTTTATTTACTCTTTTACAATAGAAAAGACTGTATGCAGCTCTTGACTGTGCACAGCCATTAAAGAAGAATGTTGCCTTTACATAGACAAGACAGGGATGGTTAAAGAGAGCATGAAAAAGGTCAGAGAAGGCCCCAAGAAAAGACAGAAAGAGAAAGAGAAAGATGAGAGCTGGTACAAGGATTGGTTTTCAACCTCTCTATAGTTGTCAACCCTACTTCCTCCCATCTTGGGACCATTAATTGGATTATTTTTGCTCATTTCTTTTGGTCCCTGGGCCTCAAATAGGCTGTCTAACTTTGTGAAACAACAAATAAATAATTTGGTAGCAAAACCTATTCAGATACATTATCATAAGTTAGCTATGGAGGACCACGAGACTCAAGATGAGGTGGTTACTCTATCCAAGGTGTTCCCAAAACCCATCTCCACCCAACCTAAAAGAGGGGACTTCCAACCCTAGACCAAGCAGAGAGGGGCCACCCAGAACCCTCTCTGACTGGCGACCTGAATTCCTGCTTAAGCTGCGAGGCTAAGCACTGCAAGGGAATATAAATAAAAGATAAAAATATCTCTCTGGGTTCCCTGAGGGCAAGCCTGACTGCATAGGGGTTGATGTCAAAAGTATCCCCTCTCCAGGAAAAAGACATCGGGATGGGTATGGCCCTCATGCCTCACTGGACAACGACAGGGGGACCGGAGCCATTACAAGGTCCCCTTCAAGTACTGGAGGTCAGGCCTCTATCCCCACCGCAAGTTTAGAATTGCCACAGCCCTTCTATACTTAGAGAAGGGAGGAGATGTCAGGGGCAGCCTTGCTTACACACTGAAGGCCTAAAATCAGCCATAGGCCTAAAATCAGCAATAGACCTGTCATACATGTATACTAACACCAAGTCTTGGGTCTCTGTGGAAAAACATTGAAACAGATGGCAAAGCTATTGTAAACAGGCAGCTTTTGTAGAAATTTACCAGCCTGAGTAGTCATAGACCTTGTAAATAGGTATCCTTGGCAGATAATACCAAGTTAGATAAGGACAAGTGAATCATAGGCAGAGTCATAATGACCTTGAACCCTCACCCATCCCATACCCTGTTCTGAAAGATATTTGTATTCCCCCTGAACACCCACGCTCTGATATCTTCCTCTTCCCCACATCCTGCCTTTCTGTGTTTATAAACCCTGTGTGAATAAGTAAAAATGACGATTTGATTTTTAAAAAAAGGAAGAAAGAAAGAAAGAAAGAAAGAAAGAAAGAAAGAAAGAAAGAAAGGAAGAAAGAAAGAAAGAAAGGAAGAAAGAAAGAAAGAAAATAGACTCACACGCCTGCCTTAATCAGAATTGTATCTTATGAGTGTTTATGGTTTTCACTGCTTCTAGAGGGTAGAGACTTACAGTGCCCCCTGAGTTGCAGGTAAAGGAGTGAGAAGAAGCGCTCACTCCTCTTTGGCCTGCTAGCCCTCCCTTCATCCCTTCCTGTCTTCTGTCTTTTGGGAAACCATGAA
>NW_021622001.1:0-9140 GCF_004785775.1 Grammomys surdaster | reverse complement strand
TTGCTATGTACTATAATGCTAAATACTGGCCCCTAAGGCCTGGCTGGCCCCAGAGATGAGAGAATCTGCATGTGTACAAAGTAAGGATATGTGAACTTGCTCCTAAATTTAAAACTATCGGTTGAATAAAGATGCCCATAGCGGGGCAGAAGAAAGGTGTGTGTGTGGGGGTAGGGGATGGGGGGCTTTTTTTAGTTTCTGGGCTTGGAATTTTAGAGCGAGTATAAGAGGGAAGAGAAGGCAGAGAAGGCACAGAGAAGAGATGATGGATCCTGAAAACACAACCAGATGGAGTTAAGAGCTGCCCAGATGGAATATGGCAAATTATAACTTGGGATTATTGATAGGGAAGTAGAAACTAATAGCTTAGAGGGTAGATATCTTTAAATGCTTATTGTAAACATTAAGGTTGTGGATCTTTTATCTGGGAACTAGAGGATCAAAGGTGGGGTAGAAACTCCCAATTGAGATTAAATATTTAATATAATAAACTGCAAGATTTTTGTTATAAAAAGATTGATTTGGGACTTCCGGTTTGGGACCGAGCCTAGAGCAGGTCGCAGGCAGCAGCTCCATACCCAACCGCAGAAAACCAAGAAAAACAGGGACTCCTAGGAGCTTGAACTCACGCAGCATCCCAGGTAAGGAAAAAGCAGCACTCACCCCAAACAGGGAGCAACAGGGACCCACTGGGACCCAGGAATTCGCTCCTGGCCTGGAGCGGGCTCCATCCGGTCGGGGCCGGAGCACTCGCGGATCCCGGGAGGCAGCTCTGCACCCAATCTCCCAGACTCCAGAGGAAGCGGGGCTCGCAGGACCTCTGTGCCAAGCAGGGTCTTGGGCTAGGAGGTGGCAGTGCTTGCCCCCGAACAGGGAGTGGCTAGGACCCACTGGGACCCAGGAGTTCACTCCAGGGCCCGGAGCGTGGGTTCCTTCCGGTCTGTGCCAGAGCAGATTCCGGGAGTCAGCTCTGCACCCAATCTCACAGAACCTAGAGGGAGCGGGGCTCTCCGTGGCTCAAGCTAGCTCAAGCAGTTTCTTAGGCTAGGAGGTGGCAGTGCTCGCCCCCAATCAGGGAGCAACTGGGACCCACTGGGACCCACTGGGACTCATTGGGATCCAGAAATCCGCTCCTGACCCGGAGACCCGGCCCCTTCCGGTTTCCACTTGAGCACCAAGCACATCTTGGGCCTCATCTCTAACTCAAGCAGCAAAACCCATCCCAAACAGTTCTGACACAACCTAGATAATAGGAAAGACAGGCCCCAGTCAGAGACAGCTCTGATAGCACAAAGGTGATCCAGATGGCGAAAGGCAAGCGCAAGAACACAAGCACCAGCAACCCAAGGTACTTGCCATTATCAGAACCTAGTTCTCCCACATTAGAAAGTCCTGAACTCCCCATATCACCAGGAAAACAAGAACCAGATCTAAAATCATTTCTAATGATGATGCTAGAGGACTACAAGAAGGAAGTAAATAACACTATCAAAAAACTTGAGGAGAACACAGGAAAACAGGATGAAGTCCTTAAAGAAACACAAAAATCCTTTAAAGAATTACAAGAAAACACAAACAAACAGATGAAGGAATTGAACAAAACCATCCAGGACATAAAAATGGAAGTAGAAACAATAAAGAAATCACAAAGGGAGACTACCCTGGAGATAGAAAACCTAAGAAAGAAATCAGGAGTCATAGACACAAGCATCACCAACAGAATACAAGAGATAGAAGAGAGAATCTCAGGTGCAGAAGATACCTTAGAAAATATTGACACAACTATCAAAGAAAATGCAAAATGCAAAAAGTTGCTATCTCAAAATATCCAGGAAATCCAGGACGCAATGAGAAGACCAAACCTAAGGATAATAGGTATAGATGAGAGTGAAGATTCCCAACTTAAAGGGCCAGTAAATATCTTCAACAAAATTATTGAGGAAAACTTCCCTAACCTAAGGAATGAGATGCCCATAATCACACAAGAAGCCAACAGAACGCCAAACAGACTAGATCAAAAAAGAAATACCTCCCGTCACATAATAATCAAGACTCAAAATGTACAAAACAAAGACAGAATTTTAAAAGCAGTAAGGGAAAAAGGCCAAATAACATATAAAGGCAAACCTATCAGAATTACACCTGACTTCTCACCAGATACTATAAAAGCCAGAAGATCCTGGACAAATATCATACAAACCCTAAGAGAACATAAATGCCAGCCCAAACTACTTTACCCAGCAAAACTCTCAATTACCATAGACGGAGAAACTAAGATATTCCATGACAAAACTGAATTTACACAGTATCTTCCCACAAATCCAGCTTTACAAAGGATAATAGCAGGAAAGCTCCAATACAAGGAGGGCAATCATACCCCAGAAAGAGCAAGAAAATAATCCTTTTCCATCAAACCCAAAAGAAGATAACCACACAAACGATGTCTCCACTATTAGCAAAAATGACAGGAAGCAAGAACACCCTCTCCTTAATATCTCTTAACATCAATGGACTCAATTCCCCAATAAAAAGGCATAGGCTAACGGACTGGATACGCAAACAGGACCCAGCTTTTTGCTGCTTACAGGAAACCCACCTCAGTGACAAAGACAGACACTACCTTAGAGTAAAAGGTTGGAAAACAATTTTTCAAGCAAATGGCACTAAGAAACAAGCAGGAGTAGCCATTCTAATATCGAATAAAATCAACTTTCAACTTAAAACTATCAAAAAGGATAAGGAAGGGCATTTCATACTTGTCAAAGGAAAAGTCAACCAACATGAACTCTCAATTCTGAATATCTATGCGCCAAATACAAGAGCATCGAATTTCATAAAAGAAACCTTACTAAAGCTCAAAACACACATTGCACCTCACATAATAATAGTGGGAGACTTCAACACCCCACTCTCAGCAATGGATAAATCATGGAAACAGAAACTAAATAGAGATACAGTAAAACTAACAGAAGTTATGAACCAAATGGACTTAACAGATATCTATAGAACATTTCACCCTAAAGCAAAAGAATATACCTTTTTCTCAGCACCTCATGGTACCTTCTCCAAAATAGACCATATAATTGGGCACAAGACAGGCCTCAACAGATATAAGAAAATTGAAATAATTCCCTGCATCCTATCAGATCACCATGGTCTAAGGCTGGTCTTCAAAAATGACAAAGAGAATGGAAAGCCCACATTTACATGGAAACTGAACAACACCCTACTCCTTGATAATCAGGTAAGGGAAGAAATAAAGAAAGAAATTAAAAACTTTTTAGAATTTAATGAAAATGATGACACATCATACCAAAATTTATGGGATACAATGAAAGCAGTGCTAAGAGGAAAATTCATAGCTCTAAGTGCCTACAAAAAGAAACTGGAGGGAGCATACACTAACAGCTTGACAGAGCACCTGAAAGACCTAGAACAAAAAGAAGCTAATACACCCAAGAGGAGTAGAAGGCAGGAAATAATTAAACTCAGGGCTGAAATCAACCAAATTGAAACAAAAAGAACTATCCAAAGAATCAATAAAACCAGGAGCTGGTTCTTTGAGAAAATCAACAAGATAGATAAACCCTTAGCTAGACTAATCAGAGGGCAGAGAGACAGTATCCAAATTAATAAAATCAGAACTCAAAAGGGGGACATAACAACAGAAAGTGAGGAAATTAAAAAAATCATCAGATCCTACTACAAAAGCCTATATTCAACAAAATTGGAAAATTTGGATGAAATGGACAATTTCCTAGACAAATACCAGTTGCCAATGTTAAATCAGGACCAGATAAACCATCTAAACAGTCCCATAACACCAAAAGAAATAGAAGCAGTCATTAAAAGTCTCCCTACAAAGAAAAACCCGGGACCAGACGGTTTTAGTGCAGAATTCTATCAGACCTTCAAGGAAGACCTAATCCCAATTCTTTTCAAACTATTCCACAAAATAGAAACAGAAGGTACACTACCCAACTCATTCTTTGAAGCCACAATTACACTCATACCTAAGCCACACAAAGACCCAACAAAGAAAGAGAACTTCAGGCCAATCTCCCTTATGAACATTGATGCAAAATTACTCAATAAAATTCTAGCGAACCGAATTCAAGAACACATCAAAACAATTATCCATCACGATCAAGTTGGCTTCATCCCAGGAATGCAGGGTTGGTTCAATATTCGGAAATCCATCAATGTAATCCATTATATAAACAAACTCAAAGAAAAAAACCACATGATCATCTCACTAGATGCTGAGAAAGCATTTGACAAAATTCAACACCCCTTCATGATAAAAGTCTTGGAAAGGTCAGGAATTCAAGGTCCATACCTAAACATAGTAAAAGCAATTTACAGCAAACCAGTAGCCGGCATTAAACTAAATGGAGAGAAACTTGAAGCAATCCCACTAAAATCAGGGACTAGGCAAGGCTGCCCACTCTCCCCCTACTTATTTAATATAGTATTGGAAGTCCTAGCCAGAGCAATTAGACAACACAAGGAGGTCAAAGGGATACAAATTGGAAAGGAAGAAGTCAAAATCTCACTATTTGCAGATGATATGATAGTGTACTTAAGTGACCCCAAAACTTCCACCAGAGAACTCCTAAACCTGATAAACAACTTTAGCAAAGTGGCTGGATATAAAATTAACTCAAGCAAATCAGTAGCCTTCCTCTACTCAAAAGATAAACTGGCTGAGAAAGAAATTATGGAAATGACACCCTTCAAAATAGTCACAGATAATATAAAATACCTTGGTGTGAACCTAACCAAGCAAGTAAAAGACCTGTATCACAAGAACTTCATTCCCCTGAAGAAAGAAATCGAAGCCGATCTCAGAAGATGGAAAGATCTCCCATGCTCATGGATTGGAAGGATTAATATAGTAAAAATGGCTATTTTGCCAAAAGCCATCTACAGATTTAATGCAATCCCCATCAAAATTCCCACTCAATTCTTCTCAGAGATAGAAAGAGCAATCTTAAAATTTATTTGGAATAACAAAAAACCCAGGATTGCGAAAACTACTCTCAGCAATAAAAGAACTTCTGGAGGAATCACCATCCCCGACTTCAAGCTGTACTACAAAGCAATAGTGATAAAAACTGCATGGTATTGGAACAGAGACAGGCAGGAGGATCAGTGGAATAGAATAGAAGACCCAGAAATGAACCCCCATACATATGGTAACTTAATCTTTGACAAAGGGGCTAAAACCATTGAATGGAAAAAAGATAGCATTTTCAACAAATGGTGCTGGTCCAACTGGTGGTCAGCATGTAGAAAAATGAAAATTGATCCATACTTATCTCCTTGTACAAAGCTCAATTCCAAGTGGATTAAGGACCTCCACCTAAAACCAGCCACACTGAAACTAATAGAAGAGAAATTGGGAAAAAGCCTGGAATACATAGGCACAGGGAAAAAGTTCCTGAACAGAACGCCAATGGCCTGTGCTCTAAGACCAAAAATTGACAAATGGGACCTCATAAAGCTGCAAAGCTTCTGTAAAGCAAAGGACACAGTCAATAGGACAGAGCGGCAACCAACAGATTGGGAAAAGATATTCACCAACCCTACATCTGATAAAGGGCTAATATCCAAGGTATAGAAAGAACTGAAGAAATTAGACTCTAGACAATCAAAGAACCCTATTAAAAAATGGAGCACAGACCTGAACAAAGAATTCTCAACTGAGGAAGCTCGAATGGTTGAGAAGCACCTAAAGAAGTGTTCAGCATCCCTAGTCATTAGGGAAATGCAAATGAAAACAACACTGAGATTCCACCTCACACCAGTCAGAATGGCTAAGATCAAAAACACAGGTGACAGTACATGTTGGCGAGGATGGGGAGAAAGAGGAACACTCCTCCACTGTTGGTGGGATTGTAAACTGGTACAACCACTATGGAAGGCAGTCTGGCGGTATCTCAGAAAATTGAACGTAGCGTTACCTAGGGACCCAGCTATACCACTCCTGGGCATATACCCAAAAGAAGTTTCAACATACAACAGGGACACATGCTCCACCATGTTCATAGCAGCCTTATTTATAATAGCCAGAAGTTGGAAAGAACCCAGATGCCCTTCAACAGAAGAATGGATGCAGAAAATGTGGTACATTAATACAATGGAGTACTACTCAGCTATTAAAAACAATCAGTTCACAAAATTCCTAGGCAAATGGATGGAGCTGGAAAATATCATCTTGAGTGAGATGACCCAATCTCAAAGGAACATACATGGTATGCACTCACTGATAAGTGGATATTAGCCCAAAAGCTCACAATTTCTAAGAATCTTCATATAGACCACATAAAACTCACATAGAAGAAGGAAGACCAAAGTATGAATGCGTTGGTCCTTTTTAGAAGGAGCATCAAAAGTTTCAACCAGAACTCCCAAAGTCTAAACCACCAACCAGAGAGCACAAAGGGAAGGACTCACGCACCTGTACAGGGAATTGAGGGTGACCTTGTTAGACTCCAGTGAAAGTGGAGGGCCAAGGTCCCCAAAAGTTTGGATCCCCTACTGTGTTGGAATTCGAGAGCAGGGAGATGGGACTGGGAGGATGTTTGGAGCACACCATCACAAAAATTAGGAGGAAGGGGTAGGGGATAAGGGATTTGGGGGGAGAATGAGAAAGGAGACAACATTGAAAGGTAAATACGTATAATACCCAATAAAAACCCCACACAGATAAAGGATTTTAAAAAAAGGGAGTCTATTTATTTTAAATTAATTTCAAAAGTTTCTAGGAGATACAAATTGGCTAAGATACTATTTTAAGCTCTCCACAAAAGAATTTAAATCTCTGTTCAATATTCTCAAGAGAGAGGTAAACCCTAACTTCCTCAACAGTTAATTGATAAAAGAGAGGTAATCTAACAAAAAGTAGAAAAAGCTATTCCTAATCGATATATCATATAGTCTGATTGTCAGTGGAGCTATAAAAGTCCTTTGACAAAAGATTATTAATATAGATTTATATATCCTTAAATAAGGCCTTCATGACTCTCTGAGTGTGGAAGGAGCAACTGTTGGCGCTTCTGCCCTGATTTTACAAGAACTCTGAAAAATTGGCTTTAAAAACAAAAGAGGGGGAACGGTACCCCCTCAGAAGGAGTCCCCCTGAAATACTCTCCATCATGCCTTGTTCACTTTTCTCTCTCTAAAGCTGAAAGCTCATGGCAAATCTCTTGCTGACCATGTTGGTGACCTAGGGCACCACCAAGACCAACAAAACTTTGCCACAGATATGGGGAAGGACCCTCATACCCATAAAGGGAATGCCCCAGTCCCAGTTCCCTTATGGAGCCGAGGACTGATATGCCTGCCCAATACCACAGAAGGCACAGCTAACCGGCTACCACAAATATTAATGGAAAAAATAGATACCCTCACAAAGCCAGGCCCAATCATAAATACGATGAATAACAATTTACATCCAGGGAAGAGAAATCTCCCTGAGAATCCCCTTCTTTTTTCTTTCCAGGTAAAATTGAATCACCCGTGATGCCTGCTATTAGAAGTTCTAACCCAGATGGACTAGAAGCCAGGAGCCTCGCCCTTACCCTCACCCCCTACCTTTTCCCACCTGCACAAGGTCCCCTGAAGCTGGGCAACTGCAAGATCCTGCTTGGCAACTGCAGATAGACTCAAAGCAGTGTACCATATCATCTGAAGAATAGCAGGGAGACCATAACTCAAGCAGTGTACCATATCTTCTGAAGAATAGCAGGTTCCAGTCCTCCTCACCCCCACGAATAACCAGGACCCGCCGGTCGGGCCAAGTGGCACCCAGACGTGGGGCTCGAGGCACGGACCCATCCGGACGGACCCTCATTGAGAGGATGTGCGCACGACATCAAGATTGAGCAAGACAGAGATCATCGCCCGTGACCTGTCGTCCACGGAACCAGGTTGATGCTGCCATCAAGAAGGCAGTTGAAGTTCATTACCATCAGCTGAAAATTGCAGAGGATCCAGAAGTGACTCCGCAGGAGACTGACACAGCTGTCAGCTCCCCTGCCTCCCCCTACGGTCGACCCCTAGACTTCCACGCCCTCCAGAAGGGTTCCTGGTATGCCTGGCTTTGCCCTCATTTCTCTCGCTAGAGAGCTCGGCCTCTTGATCACCACAACAAAAATTGGCTTTTTCCTAAACCAAGGCCACCCTTGATATGGCCGCTAACATTGGGGAGCCTTCCTTTATGACAATATTACACCCCAAACTGACAAATGGTTGGTAACTTGAACATTTACAAGAGACTAGGATGGCTGTGAGTTAGCCCAATGACGGGATTATTGTAGGTCCACTTCCCAGGGGCCCACCCAATGCAGCCGAAAAGGAGTGCGTGGTGCTGGGAGTGGGTGCAGCCTACATGGCCTAAGACAGGGCTCTCACCCTCCTTTCACCCACATCAGAGTCCCTTGACGTTGCCCATCGTCGACAGCCTAAAGCCTTCGACCATCGATGTGACTCGTCTCACATCAGTGTTTTGGGGTTGTGAACTTGTCTAAGACCCCCCATAATTAGACATCCAAATTCAAAACTAACATAGTTGGGATTGAACATAAGAAGCCTTCTCTAACTAAACAGAGAAGGGGGAGATGCCAGAAGCCAGGACCCTCGCCCTTACCATTACCCCCTACCTTTCCCCACCTGCACAATGTCCTCTGAAGCTTGGCAGCTGCAAGATCCTGCTTAACAACTGCAGATAGACTCAAAGCAGAGTACCATGTCTTCTTAAGAATAGCAGGGAGACCATAACTCAAGCAGTGTACCATATCTTCTGAAGAACAGCAGGTAGATCATAATTCAAGGCAGTGTACCATATAGACCATGACATGTTTCAAGGCACAGGCCAAGAAGATTTTGTACCTTTCCACCACCTGGACCCTCTTACCCCCTCCCCTTGTAAAACATGCTATAAAAAAGCATTTCATGTTCAAAAAAAAAAAAGAAATTAAAAAAAAATACTCATTTATAACAAAAAAAAAAAGATTGATTTGCCTGTATATACATCTCTTCTGACTATAAAATGCCTTTTCTGTACATACTATTTTTTTTCCTGAGGGTCCTTTTTACTGTCCATTTCTGCATTAAGGATTTTTAAACTTATGTAT
>NW_021622000.1:0-2913 GCF_004785775.1 Grammomys surdaster | reverse complement strand
TGGTTCATGGCATCCTGTAACACTGGTTTTAGTTAATCTGCAACCTTTTCTGTCATGAAATTCACAGATGTACATGTAAGTAAAATTTCCATAAGCATACAATATAACAGAAATTAAACCACACTGCCAGGTCTGAGAATGCTATGCTGGAGAACAGTCTCATTAGACCAAGTGATTGAGTTTCTAGGTGTTTGTTTATCTTTTACATCACAGAAAAAAGACAGTTAAATTAAAAACATTATTTTCAAATAAGGTCTTGGATTCACAAATGCTGTGAAAATTTTCAAGTAGTGATTAACAAGTGAAGTTATTGAAAAGCAATATAAAAGAAAAAACAATAACAGCAAAAAAACATTCTTAGACTCAATCTACTAAACATATCACAAGGCAAATGCAACAAATGTTTAGACATTGTCATCGTTTTTTGAAAGCCAACAGAGAACATTGAACATTATCTAAACCTGACTGCAACTACTTTGCATTTATTTAGCTCTAAATGTTTTGGAAAGCATACTTTCACCATCACTGAAAAAAGTCACCATCATAAACTGCATTTTGCAAAAGAATAAAAATAAAAATCACACAAAGGAGCTAAGATCACTAGGATCATGGAATTCTAGCTACAGATACTTTAGAGATTTATCCAGCTCAAATTTTTGCTTTATGGATGAGACAAGTGGGTACCAAACTAAACACAGCACTGTTTAAGCTAAAAGTAATACCTGTGTTTTCTAACTTTGAAATTTTCTAGCTACCACTAGCTTGCAGCATGGATGTTTATAGATGTCCATAGTTGTCTTCTCTCATCTCTACAATAAAACATTTTTTCTAAAACATGTACTCTCTGTAGGCTGGCTGCACATTCCTATTGAGAGATTCCCTCTTCACTCAGTTCCCAGTTCTCCATGGGGGCTGGGGGTAGTGGCTCTGGCCCAGCCCCCTGCATCCTGTTTGTGAGACTTAACTTTCTCACATGGGCGATCACATGATGTCCCTACACACTCTGACAAAACTGTACCTATCTGCTGCTGTCCCCACTTTTTCTATCACTCTGAGCATTATTACTGTCTTTTTTTGGAAAGCTAGGTCTGAGAGGAGGCAATCTCAGGGCCTGAAAGCCATATAGGAAGTTTGCCCCATTGCACGCTGGGAGATGTAGTCTCCCGGCTGCTGCCATCTTGGCTTGTTGTTGAAAAGCCTCTCAGCTCTGCCATCCTGTGTTTAGAAAATTGCACTCTGCTCTCTCTCTCAAACCCAAAGCTGGCCTGTCTTTTTTTCAGCAAATCTTATTAGTGTCTCACAAGATCTGGCCTCGCCGCCATCCTGCACCATGGGGCCTCAGACTCTGCCTCTTGTTTTCCAGATGGCATCGCCCGTGGCCTGCCAGCACCACCTCATGGCTGTCAGTGCAATCTCAGCCAGGACAACACACCGGAGCCCGCCGCATTCCCAAGGCACGTCCGACACTCTCTGTGTATCCAGGACATCCGACCCAGACCAGGGCCAGGAGGGTATGTTCCTCTCCCTCTGGCCCGCGTGGGGCTGGTCTCACCGCCCCTGAGCCTGTGCATGTACACATGTGCCCTATTCCTGCACTTGTGAGAGGGAGCAGTGGCAGCACCCAGACCAGCCACGCCGCAGCCCAACCCCAGACTCAAGTTACAGATCTCTCTTTGTTTTTTTTTCCATCAGTTCAAAATCAGAAACAAAAGAATCGTCAATCCAATGGTCTAAAGTCAAAGATAATGATGTCATCACAGTCTGTCAGTCTGTCCCATGTCAAAACTCTCAAAACTTAACAGAGTCACAACACAAATATAAACACACAGGACTAACACAGTCAGGCACACTCTCACTCTCCTGTGTCTGGTTTTATAAAACCAGCCGAACACAACTGCAGATGGGGAAGGATTCCACGTCTTCCCCCAGAGAAGGAGCACTCCGTCTCCTCCATTCAGAAACAAGGCAGTCTGGCTTTCCAGACTCCCACCATTGGAACATCTTCCAGGGTCACAACTTGTGGTTCCAGGCATGTCTGCCCCCCACAGTCACTATGACCTCACAGTCTGTAGTGACAGCTACAATACAGAAGCAGCAAAAGCTGCCCAAAATACAGAAGCAGCAATAGCTACCCAAAATACAGAGGCAGCAAAGACTGCTGCCAGAAACAGAAACCAAAATACAGAACCGGCAAAAGCATCAGCGCCTCACTCAGACACATACCACATACCATTCCCATTCATACAGATCTGCCTCCAAGAGGTCTTCAGGTCCAGGGTGATAGCTCAAATCCAGGATGAGCCCCCAAATGTAAGGACTCATGAAGAGGACCCCCAACTCAAGTCCCAGTTAGCGTACACCCAAGGAGACACAAGAGATTGACTTGATGTAAAATAGCAAAAGGCAGTTTACTAACAAGGGCACTTGGATCAAAACTCATCCCACGCAGGGGAGAGAATTTCAATGAAGACCCCAGGAAGTATAGAACTTTTATAAGGGGAGGCACAAAGAGGAAGGGAAAAGCAGGAAATTCTGGCACGGTTACATATGATTGGATATTTCAAACATCAGCACTTTGCATAAGCAATCATTTTGATAGGCTGAATGGCCCACTATTTTTGACCATGAAACCTCAGACCTTCTAGGATAAACACCAGGTGGCCCATTACTCACTTGGGCATGTTTAGACTGGTCAAGATATGTCCTTGGTTGTTTCTATATTTCTGGTCACCTTGTTCCTAGGGGCTTGATATTTTTATTATGGCTATTCTCAGCAAGCTCAGCAAGCCGTCCTGCGGTCTTTGCCAAGTTGTGTTTAATTTTTAACCTCACAATATGACTCAAGTCTTCCTGTGAGAGATGACAGTGAGTGATGGATAGGAACTCCAAGGGGGTGTTCAAGCATCTTGGAAA
>NW_021621999.1:0-2864 GCF_004785775.1 Grammomys surdaster | reverse complement strand
ATGAAATTCACAGATGTACATGTAAGTAAAATTTCCATAGGCATACATTATAACAGAAATTAAACCACGCCAAGAGGTCTGAGAATGCTATGCTGGGGAACAGTCTCATTAGATGAAGTGATTGAGTTTCTAGGTGTTTGTTTATCTTTTACATCACAGAAAAAAGGCAGTTAAATTAAAAACATTATTTTCAAATAAGGTCTTGGATTCACAAATGCTATGAAAATCTTTTAAGTAGTGATTAACAAGTGAAGTTATTAAAAAGCAATGTAAAAGAAAAAAACAATAACAGCAAAAGAACATTCTTAGACTCAATCTACTAAACATATCACAAGGCAATGCAACAAATGTTTAGACATTGTCATAGTTTTTTGAAAGCTAACAGAGAACATTGGACATTATCTAAACCTGACTGCAACTACTTTGCATTTATTTAGCTCTAAATGTCTTTGAAAAGCATATTTTCACCATCACTGAAAAAAGTCACCATTATAAACTGCATTTTGCAAAAGAATAAAAATAAAAATCACACAAAGGATCTAAGATCCTTAGAATCATGGAAATCTAGGTACAGATACTTTAGAGATTTATCCAGCTCACATTTTTGCTTTATGGATGAGACAAGTGGGTACCGAAATAAACACAGCACTGTTTAAGCTAAAAGTAATACCTGTGTTTTCTAACTTTGAAATTTTCTAGCTACTACTAGCTTGCAGCATGAATGTTTATAGATGTCTATAGTTGTCTTCTCTCATCTCTACAATAAAACATTTTTCTCAAACATGTACTCTCTGTAGGCTGGCTGCACTTTCCTATTGAGAGATTCCCTCTTCACTCAGTTCCAAGTTCTCCTTGGGGGTGGGGGGAAAGTGGCTCTGGCCCAGCCCCCTGCATCCTGTTTGTGAGACTTAACTTTCTCACATGGGCGATCACATGATGTCCCTACATACTCTAACAAAACTGTACTTATTTGCTGCTGTCCCCACTTTTCTATCACTCTGAGCATTATTACTGTCTATTTTTGGAAAGCTAGGTCTGAGAGGAGGCAATCTCAGGGCCTGAAAGTCATATAGGAAGTTCGCTCCATTGCACGCTGGGAGATGTAGTCTCCTGGCTGCCGCCATCTTGGCTTGTTGTTGAAAAGCCTCTCAGCTCTGCCATCCGGTGTTTGGAAAATTATACTCTGCTCTCTCTCTTAAACCCAAAGCTGGCCTGTCTTTTTTCACCAAATCTTATTAGTGCCTCACAATATCTGGCCTTGCCACCATCCTGCACCATGGGGCCTCAGACTCCACCTCTTGTTTTCCAGATGGCGTTGCCGGTGGCCTGCCAGCACCACCTCTTGGCCGTCAGTGCAATCTCAGCCAGGACAACACACCGGAGCCCGCTGCCTTCCCAAGGCGCCTCCGACACTCTCTGTGTATCCAGGACATCCGACCCAGACCAGGGGCCGGAGGGTAAGTTCCTTTCCCTCTGGCCCGTGTGGGCTGGTCTCGCCGCCCCTGAGCCTGTGGTCACACACATGCACCCTCTTCCTGCACTTGTGAGAGGGAGCAGTGGTGGCACCCAGACCAGCCATGCCGCAGCCCAACCCCAGACTCAAGTTATAGATCTCTCTTTGTTTTTCTTTCCATCAGTTCAAAATCAGAAACAAAAGAATCGTCAATCTAATGGTCTAAAGTCAAAGATAATGATGTCATCACAGTCTGTCAGCCTGTTCCATGTCAAAACTCTCAAAACTTAACAGAGTCACAACACAAATAGAAACACACAGGACTAACACAGTCAGGCACACTCTCACTCTCCTGTGTCTGGTTTTATAAAACCAGCCGAACACAACTTTAGATGGGGAAGGATTCCAAGTCTTCCCCTGGAGAAGGAGCACTCTGTCTCCTCCATTCAGAAACAAGGCAGTCTGGCTTTCCAGACTCCCTTTCACCATTGGAACATCTTCCGGGGTCACAGCTTGTGGTTCTAGGCACATCTGCCCCCCACAGTCACTATGACCTCACAGTCTGTAGTGACGGCTGCAATACAGAAGCAGCAAAAGCTGCCCAAAATACAGAAGCAGCAAAGACTGCTGCCAGAAACAGAAACCAAAATATAGAACCGGCAAAAGTATCGGCGCCTCACTCAGACACATACCACATACCATTCCCATTCATACAGATCTGCCTCCAAGAGGTCTTCAGGTGTCCAGGGTGATAGCACAAATCCAGGATGAGCCCCCAAATGTAAGGACCCATGAAGAGGACCCCCAACTCATGTCCCGAGTAGTGTGCACCCAAGGAGACACAAGAGACTGACTTGATGTAAAACAGCAAAAGGCAGTTTACTAACAAGGGCACTTGGATCAAAACTCATCCCACGCAGGGGAGAGAATTTCGATGAAGACCCCAGGAAGTTTAGAACTATTATAGGGGGGGCACAAGGGGGAAGGGAAAAGTGGGAAATTCTGCTGCGGTTACATATGATTGTGTATTTCAAACATCAGCACTTTGCATAAGCAATCATTTTGATAGGCTGAATGGCCCACTATTTTTGACCATGAAACCTCAGACCTTCTAGGATAAACACCAGGTGGCCCATTACTCACTTGGGTATGTTTAGACTGGTCAAGATATGTCTTTGGTTGTTTCTATATTTCTGGTCACCTTGTACCTAGGGGCTTGATATTTTTATTATGGCTATTCTCAGCAAGCTCAGCAAGCCATCCTGCGGTCTTTGCCAAGTTGTGTTTAATTTTTAACCTCACAATATGACTCAAGTCTTCCTGTGAGAGATGACAGTGAGTGATGGATAGGAACTCCAAGGGGATGTTCAAGCATCTTGGAAAAGATAAATGTTCTTGGAGAGTATTGTTC
>NW_021621998.1:0-2807 GCF_004785775.1 Grammomys surdaster | reverse complement strand
ATGAAATTCACAGATGTACATGTAAGTAAAATTTCCATAGGCATACAATATAACAGAAATTAAACCACGCTGAGAGGTCTGAGAATGCTATGCTGGAGAACAGTCTCATTAGACGAAGTGATTGAGTTTCTAGGTGTTTGTTTATCTTTTACATCACATAAAAAAAGGCAGTTAAATTAAAAACATTATTTTCAAATAAGGTCTTGGATTCATAAATGCTATGAAAATTTTTAAGTAGTGATTAACAAGTGAAGTTATTAAAAAGCAATGTAAAAGAAAAAACAATAACAGCAAAAGAATATTCTTAGACTCAATCTACTAAACATATCACAAAGCAAATGCAACAAATGTTTAGACATTGTCATCGTTTTTTGAAAGCCAACAGAGAATATTGAACATTATGTAAACCTGACTGCAGCTACTTTGCATTTATTTAGCTCTAAATGTCTTTGAAAAGCATATTTTCACCATCACTGAAAAAAGTCACCATCATAAACTGCATTTTGCAAAAGAATAAAAATAAAAATCACACAAAGGAGCTAAGATCATTAGGATCATGGAATTCTAGGTACAGATACTTTAGAGATTTATCCAGTTCACATTTTTGCTTTATGGATGAGACAAGTGGGTACCGAACTAAACACAGCACTGTTTAAGCTAAAAGTAATACCTGTGTTTTCTAACTTTGAAATTTTCTAGCTACCACTAGCTTGCAGCATGGATGTTTATAGATGTCCATAGTTGTCTTCTCTCATCTCTACAATAAAACATTTTTCTGAAACATGTACTCTCTGTAGGCCGGCTGCACTATCCTATTGAGAGATTCCCTCTTCACTCAGTTCCAAGTTCTCCGTGGGGGGGGGAAGTGGCTCTGGCCCCACACGCTGCATCCTGTTTGTGAGACTTAACTTTCTCACATGGGCGATCACATGATGTCCCTACACACTCTAACAAAACTGTACCTATCTGCTGCTGTCCCCACTTTTTCTATCACTCTGAGCATTATTACTGTCTATTTTTGGAAAGCCAGGTCTGAGAGGAGGCAATCTCAGGGCCTGAAAGCCGTATAGGAAGTTCGCCCCGTTGCATGCTGGGAGATGTAGTCTCCCAGCTGCCGCCATCTTGGCTTGTTGTTGAAAAGCCTCTCAGTTCTGACATCCTGTGTTTCGAAAATTGCACTCTGCTCTCTGTCTCAAACCCAAAGCTGGCCTGTCTTTTTTTCAGCAAATCTTATTAGTGTCTCACAAGATCTGGCCTCGCCGCCATCCTGCACCATGGGGCCTCAGACTCTGCCTCTTGTATTCCAGATGGCATCGCCCGTGGCCTGCCAGCACCACCTCATGTCCGTCAGTGCAATCTCAGCCAGGACAACACACCGGAGCCCGCCGCCTTCCCAAGGCATGTCCGATACTCTCTGTGTATCCAGGACATCTGACCCAGACCTGGGCCAGGAGGGTATGTTCCTCACCCTCTGGCCCGTGTGGGGCTGGTCTCACCACCACTGAGCCTGTGCTCGCACACATGCGCCCTCTTCCTGCACTTGAGAGAGGGAGCAGTGGCAGCACCAGACCAGCCACACCGCAGCCCAACCCCAGACTCAAGTTACAGATCTCTCTTTGTTTTTTTTTTCCATCAGTTCAAAATCAGAAACAAAAGAATCGTCAATCCAATGGTCTAAAGTCAAAGATAATGATGTCGTCACAGTCTGTCAGTCTGTCCCATGTCAAAACTCTCAAAACTTAACAGAGTCACAACACAAATATAAACACACAGGACTAACACAGTCAGGCACACTCTCACTCTCCTGTGTCTGGTTTTATAAAACCAACCGAACACAACTCCAGATGAAGAAGGATTCCACGTCTTCCCCCAGAGAAGGAGCACTCCATCTCCTCCATTCAGAAACAAGGCAGTCTGGCTTTCCAGACTCCCTTCCACCATTGGAACATCTTCCAGGGTCACAACTTGTGGTTCCAGGCATGTCTGCCCACCACACTCACTATGACCTCACAGTCTGTAGTGACAGCTGCAATACAGAAGCAGCAAAAGCTGCCCAAAATACAGAAACAGCAAAAGCTACCCAAAGTACAGAAGCAGCAAAGACTGCTGCCAGAAACAGAAACCAAAATACAGAACCGGCAAAAGCATTGGCACATCACTCAGACACATACCACATACCATTCCCATTCATACAGATTTGCCTCCAAGAGGTCTTCAGGTGTCCAGTGTGATAGCTCAAATCCAAGATGAGCCCCCAAATGTAAGGACTCACGAAAAGGACCCCCAACTCAAGTCCCTATTAGCATGCACCCAAGCAGACACAAGAGACTGACTTGATGTAAAATAGCAAAAGGCAGTTTACTAACAAGGGCCCTTGGATCAAAACTCATCCCACGCAGGGGAGAGAATTTTGATGAAGACCCTAGGAAGTTTAGAACTTTTATAGGGGGAGGCAAAAAGCAGAAGGGAAAAGCTGGAAATTCTGGCACAGTTACATATGATTAGATATTTCAAACATCAGCACTTTGCATAAGCAATCATTTTGATAGGCAGAATGGCCCACTATTTTTGAACATGAAAACTCAGACCTTCTAGGATAAACACCAGGTGGCCCATTACTCACTTGGGCATGTTTAGACTGGTCAAGATATGTCTTTGGTTGTTTCTATATTTCTGGTCACCTTGTCCCTAGGGGCTTGATATTTTTATTATGGCTATTCTCAGCAAGCTCAGCAAGCTGTCCTGCGGTCTTTGCCAAGTTGTGTTTAATTTTTAACCTCACAATATGACTCAAGTCTTCCTGTGAG
>NW_021621997.1:0-1147 GCF_004785775.1 Grammomys surdaster | reverse complement strand
TATCTCTGATAAAATTTGAAGACTATTATCCTCAGAGCAAGTTTGTAAGGGAATTTTTCAATTGGGTTTAGCTCAAGTAGGAAGAATCTCCTAGGAGTAGAGGGAGGAGAACTTCAACAGATGAAAGAAAAATAAAATTTAAAATAAATGTCAGAGGACTTATTCTGTGGCTTGAATTCATTCTGAATGAAAAAAAGAAAAGGAGAAAGCTGTTTCCCCAGCCCCTGTTACTGTTAATTCCCTGTCATGAGGAACGGCTATCTTAAAATGAGATCTCAACTGACCCTTCTCTCCCTTTATACAGTTTTATCAGAGTAGCTATAAAACTAACCTATCCAAAGGATGACATCATGACTTAAGAAAAAATAATAAATTTAAATCTGCATTAATAAAAAATTTAATTTGATAATTTTAAATAAGGAAGTCAGATGTGTTTTCAACATGCGACCTGAAATAATTTTTCTTAAAGAATTTCATTAGTAAAGTATAAACATCACCTAAAACACAGAAACTTAAACCTTCTTGTTACCTTGTTGAAGGAGAGATTTCCTATCAATTGCTGAAAGGTGGATCTCTGTCTTACGTTTCTAAATCATCATCATTTAATGCAGTGTTTTCTCAACCTGTGTGTTATGACACCTTTGGAGGTAGAATGAACTTTAACACAGGCTACCAAAGATCATTTTTCATATCAGATATTGACATTAAAATTTCTAACAGTAGCAAGATGGCAGTTATGAAGTAGCAACAAAAATAATTTTATTGGTGGTAATCCTGCTATCTCTTCCTTTATAAGTTACATGGGCTTTCTCCCCTATAGCTTTAAATATTCTTTCTTCATTCTGTATATTTAGTGTTTTGATTATTATGTGATGGGTAGATTTTCTTTCCTGGTCCAAACTGTTTGTTGATTTTAAAGCGGCTTCTACCATTTTATCCATCTCTTTCTTTAGGTTAGGGAACTTTTTTCTATTATTTTGTTGAAGATGCTCTCTGGGTCTATTAACTGGGATCCCTCTTCTTGCTCTTCTTTTTCTTCTTTTTCTTTTTTTTTCTTGTTCTTCTTGTTCTTCTTGTTTTTGTTCTCCTCCTCCTCTTCCTCCTCCTCCTCCTCCTCCTCTTCCTCCTCCTCCTCCTCCTCTTCCTC
>NW_021621996.1:0-1870 GCF_004785775.1 Grammomys surdaster | reverse complement strand
TATCTCTGATAAAATTTGAAGACTATTATCCTCAGAGCAAGTTTGTACGGGAATTTTTCAATTGGGTTAGCTCAAGTAGGAAGAATCTCCTAGGAGTAGAGGGAGGAGAACTTCAACAGATGAGAGAAAAATAAAATTTAAAATAAATGTCAGAGGACTCATTCTGTGGCTTGCATTCATTCTGAATGAAAAGGAGAAAAGGAGAAAGCTGTTGCCCCAGCTGCTGTTGCTGTTAATTCCCTGTCATGAGGAATGGCTATCTTCAAATGAGATCTCAACTGACCCTTCTCTCCCTTTATACAGTTTTATCACAGTAGCTATAAAACTAACCTATCCAAAGGATGACATCATGACTTAAGAAAAAATAGTAAATTTAAATCTGCATTAATAAAAAATTTAATTTGATAATTTTAAATAAGAAAGTCAGATGTGTTTTCAACACGCGACCTGAAATAAATTTTCTTAAAGAATTTCATTAGTAAAGTATAAACATCACCTAAAATACAGAAACTTAAACCTTATGTGGACTCTTGTTACCTTGTTGAAGGAGAGATTTCCTATCAATTGGTGAAAGGTGGATCTCTGTCTTACATTTCTAAATCATCATCATTTAATGCAGTGTTTTCTCAACCTGTGTGTTATGACACCTTTGGAGGCAGACTGAACTTTAACACAGGCTACCAAAGATCATTCTTCATATCAGATATTTACATTAAAATTTCTAACAGTAGCAAGATGGCAGTTATGAAGTAGCAACAAAAATAATTTTATTGGTGGTAATCCTGCTATCTCTTCCTTTATAAGTTACTTGGCCCTTCTCCCCTATAGCTTTAAATATTCTTTTTTGTTCTGTATATTTAGTGTTTTATTATGTGATGGGTAGATTTTCTTTCCTGGCCCAAACTGTTTGTTGATTTTAAAGCTGCTTCTACCATTTTATCCATCTCTTTCTTTAGGTTAGGGAACTTTTTTCTATTATTTTGTTGAAGATGCACTCTGGGTCTATTAACTGGGATCCCTCTTCTTGCTCTTCTTTTTCTTCTTTTTCTTTGTTTTCTTCTTGTTCTTCTTGTTCTTCTTGTTTTGTTCTCCTCCTCCTCCTCCTCCTCCTCCTCTTCCTCCTCCTCCTCCTCCTCCTCCTCTTCCTCTTCTACTACTACTACTCCTCTTCTTATTTGCGGGTCCCTGTGTCTGGAATGCAGAGAAAGACCCCAAAAGACACGTGGAGTCTGGGATTCCAAGAGCTTTATTGGCATGATGGATGATAGATGGTCTGAATGCACCCCCCACGTAAGCCAGGGTGAGCTGGCTTGAATAGGGAAGGGGAAGAGAGGAGGGTCACTTAATTAGCTATGCCCTCTGGCCTTTAACTCATTAACATGGAAATCTGTTGAGGCTGAAGCCTGTAGTCATGCCCTCTACCTGTAGCCCTATGTGACAGCAAGGTGCAGAAAAATGGAGATCTTAGACCAAGTGTCAGGAGTCTGGAATCTTGGGACATAGCGAGATATGTTCCTACACAGGCAATGGACACCTGTTTGGTCTCCAGCTATCTCAAAGCCAGTGTTCTACCAGAGACCAAATCATCCTTTCACTGTCCTACACCTATTATTCTTAGGTTTGTTTTACAAAGTGTCCAAGATTTCCTGGATGTTTTGTGTCATGGACTTTTTATGGTTTGTATTTTTTTTTTTTTTTTGGTTTTTCAAGACAGGGTTTTTCTTTGTAACCCTAGCTGTCCTGGAACTCACTCTGTAGACCAGACTGGCCTCAAACTCAGAAACCTGCCTGCATCTGCCTCCCAAGTGCTGGGATTAAAAGCGTACAACACCACCTCCTAGCTTATGTTTTGCATTTTCATTGACTGATG
>NW_021621995.1:0-1094 GCF_004785775.1 Grammomys surdaster | reverse complement strand
AAATCCTGAGTTCAAACTACATGAACAAATATAAATCTTCTACATTGAGATACAAATCAGGTTTTAAGAAAAAATTATGACTGGGTAATTTCTCAAATTACTAAAGATATCCTTACATTCTATGATAGTTAATGTTGACTGTTAACTTGATATAATCTAGAAGCAACAAGAAGGGCCCTATGGGCATATCTCTGATACAATTTGAAGACTATTATCCTCAGGGAAAGTTTGTAAGGAAATTTTTCAATTGGGTTAGCTCAAGTAGGAAGAATCTCCTAGGAGTAGAGGGAGGAGAACCTCAACAGATGAAAGAAAAATAAAATTTAAAATAAATGTCAGAGGACTCATTCTGTGGCTTGCATTCATTCTAAATGAAAAGGAGAAAAGGAGAAAGCTGTTTCCCCAGCTCCTGTTACTGTTAATTCCCTGTCATGAGGAATGGCTATCTTCAAATGAGATCTCAACTGACCCTTCTCTCCCTTTATACAGTTTTATCACAGTAGCTATAAAACTAACCTATCCAAAGGATGACATCATGACTTAAGAAAAATAGTAAATTTAAATCTGCATTAATAAAAAATTTAATTTGATAATTTTAAATAAGGAAGTCAGATGTGTTTTCAACACGCGACCTGAAATAAATTTTCTTAAAGAATTTCATTAGTAAAGTATAAACATCACCTAAAATACAGAAACTTAAACCTTCTGTGGACTCTTGTTACCTTGCTGAAGGAGAGATTTCCTATCAATTGCTGAAAGGTGGATTTCTGTCTTATATTTCTAAATCATCATCATTTAATGCACTGTTTTCTCAACCTGTGTGTTATGACACCTTTGGAGGTAGAATGAACTTTAACACAGGCTACCAAAGATCATTCTTCATATCAGATATTTACATTAAAATTTCTAACAGTAGCAAGATGGCAGCTATGAAGTAGCAGCAAAAATAATTTTATTGGTGGTAATCCTGCTATCTCTTCCTTTATAAGTTACTTGGCCTTTCTCCCCTATAGCTTTAAATATTCTTTCTTCATTCTGTATATTTAGTGTTTTATTATGTGATGGGTAGATTTTCTTTTCTGGTCCAAACTGTT
>NW_021621994.1:0-1142 GCF_004785775.1 Grammomys surdaster | reverse complement strand
AACTAAGGACAAATTAATTTTACCTCTTCTTTTGCTTATTTTCCAAACCACCTACTTGAATGGGACTCTCTTTAAGGTAAGGAGAGCTGTGTTGTATTATAAGAAGAGTAATCATTAGTAGGACATGAGACTGAGGCAGGAGAATGGCAGCTATTGGAGGACTTAACCACAGCAGATGCTGCATACATGGTACAGGCTTCCTTCCACTCCCATGGGCATATGTTTTCTACTCGGATGCCTGAAACTGCAGAGTGCTAAACCTGTGTATCCTGTGCTTCCTTCCATATGTGTATAGTGACGCTCAATTTATAAATGAGACACATCTAGGGATTAGCCATAAAGTTAATAATTAAATAGAATTGTAACAATACATGTGGTAAAATTGATATCACAACTGCTCCTGCTCTGGGGCCATTATTAAGTAAAATAACATTACCCAAACACTAAGCACTGTGCTTCTCTGGCAGTAGAACGATACTAGGTGATTAGCAGGTGAGTGTAGCATACACAGTGTAGATCCTGTGGACTAAGGGATGATTCAGGTTCAAGGAAGGACATTATCCACAATGACAGGTAAATGAAACTTGATGAAGTTTTTCTGAACCTTCCCATTTAATGTTTAATATAGCAGTTGACCAAGACTCACTGAAACGGGAATATGAAAGAGTAGATATTGCAGGAGTGTGAGTATTGTAGTTACTTCATTCTCATAGAGAGCTCACTTTTGGAAGCTGAGTATAATATGGGGTCATTAAATTGCTTCTTCCTTTTAGCCCCTTGAACACTTGGCTCTAGAGTGTGTGTATATGTGTGCATGTGTGCGTATGTGCATGTGTGTCTGTGTGTTTCTTATAGAACTGGTCTTATTGGGCTCCAGTCAATTAAAACATCTTAATTGGGCATCTCCAGAGACTATAGTAGGTGCTGGGGATGGAGTCAGCACAGTGGCTGTAGGTGATAGCTGATGTAGTGGAAACCTTTTGGTGGCTCTATTGAGCAGAGTTGATGAATTAGATGTGTAGACAAGGAAGAGGTCCAGGTGGGGGGCTCTCTGGATGTTGATGTGAGTAGCCTTCAGACCATTGGCTCCAGAACTCCTCTCCCAGGGATGGCAGCCAGATCCAGATCTCCAAGGCAGGCAT
>NW_021621993.1:0-1452 GCF_004785775.1 Grammomys surdaster | reverse complement strand
ATGACTTGTTCCAGGGGGCACAGGCTGACAGCTGAACTGGAGCCTGGATTGCTGGGTGAAAGAAAGGCTCACAGATACGTGGAGGGTGGACATGACACAAGCAGTCCAGCCTACCCTAGGAGGACAGAGAGCCTTGCTTGAGTTAGGGGTGCAGACTTAATCTCAGCACCACTCAACGCTTATCTGAATTCCCACCTCCACCTGGGAGGACTGTGGGTGAGAGAGAATAACACACTCTGTGATACCATTGTAACTGCCAGAGCAAGGTGGTGCAGTGAGGACTTCTACAAGTTCAGTGACACACCTATCTGTAAGGCACTCCCTTTGCACAGGGTGGAGTACAGGATGCTAGGTATAAGGAGAACGCTGTCCTCCCTCTTAAGAGAAAGCTTGTGCAGTTGCATGCCATCACTTTAAGGGACCGTGACAATGTGGGAGAGAAGGAACACTGAGGTTTCCATGGAGGGGGCGATGGATGACCTCCTTCCAAGGGTGGAGATGAGGAAGAGTTCATCAAGGAGGTGGGATTGAAGATGGCTAGGAATTACAGGAAAGAAAAATCAAAACCAAAACCAAAACCATGGAATTCCCTCAAGTACCAAGAGGATTTTTACCTGTCCCCCACCAGAGGGTAAAGTGCAGAGTTGGATGAGGGTCTACAAAGGTACTCTCAGGGGATGGTAAATGTGACTCTTGGTGTCCCCAGATTTAGTTTAGCCTAGTTATGTCTCCTATAGTCAGTGCCTCAGTCTGGCCTTGCTTAAGGTAGTCAAAGGTACTCATGGCTGCACCTCTTGCCTTCAAGACAGAAAATGCTTTTTCCTCTTGCTAATGGATCAAAAGTCTCAGACTTTATTTCCTTCAGACCAGCCTATGTCACATGTCTCTATTTAAACCAGTCACAGGCCATTCTGGTGCTGAGGTGGAAGCAATCTAGCCCCTACCACGTGGCTGCTTCTTGATGGTGGGTGGGAATATCAGTTGCTAGGGAGAAGCTGGAGGGTGGGCAAAGGCAGTTAGGTCTTAGCATGTGTATTCCTGTCAGAGCAGTTGCTTGGTTTGACACCTCCCTACAGGAATAGAACAGTCGCTGCGGGACCCTCCCTGAATTTGGTGGTGAGGACATTGCTTGTCTGACTCAGACTTTGGTCCCTCAATAGAAGCCACCAAACTGGGCCAGTGAGCTAAGTTCAGAAAAGGGCCCATGTGGGTGTGTCTGACTCATCCTGGTGTACACGGGGAGGAGGAAGGAGAGGCAGAGCAGGAGGATAGCTACAAAGGGCTGAGTGAGCCAGGCTTCCTCAGTCTCCAGTGCTCTCCTCCCACCCCCATGGTTCTTCAGATAAAAGGGGCCATGGATCACGTAGGCCTGAGGATTAGTGCTTTCCAGGAAAGACCTCTCAAGGGCCTTGGGCTCTCCAGGCAGAACCTGGGGGGACAAGAAACTGAGTT
>NW_021621992.1:0-1477 GCF_004785775.1 Grammomys surdaster | reverse complement strand
TCCAGGGGGCACAGGCTGACAGCTGAACTGGAGCCTGGGTTGCTGGGTGAAAGAAAGGCTCACAGATAAATGGAGGGTGGACATGACACAAGCAGTCCAACCTACCCTAGGGGGACAGAGAGCCTTGCTTGAGTTAGGGGTGCAGATTTAATCTCAGCACCACTCAATCCTTATCTGAATTCCCACCTCCACCTGGGAGGAGTGTGAGTGAGAGAGAATAACACGCTCTGTGATACCATTGTAACTGCCAGAGCAAGGTGGTGCAGTGAGGACTTCTACAAGTTCAGTGACACAGCTATCTGTAAGGCACTCCCTTTGCACAGGGTGGAGTACAGGATGCTAGGTATAAGGAGAACCCTGTCCTCCTTCTTAAGAGAAAGCTTGTGCAGTTGCATGCCATCACTTTAAGGGACCGTGACAATGTGGGAGAGAAGGAACACTGAGGTTTCCATGGAGGGGGCGATGGATGACCTCCTTCCAAGGGTGGAGATGAGGAAGAGTTCATCAAGGAGGTGGGATTGAAGATGGCTAGGAATTACAGGAAAGAAAAATCAAAACCAAAACCAAAACCATGGAATTCCCTCAAGTACCAAGAGGATTTTTACCTGTCCCCCACCAGAGAGTAAAGTGCAGAGTTGGATGAGGGTCTACAAAGGTACTCTCAGGGGATGGTAGATGTGACTCTTGGTGTCCCCAGATTTGGTTAAGCCTAGTTATGTCTCCTATAGTTAGTGCCTCAGTCTGGCCTTGCTCAAGGTAGTCAAAGGTACTCATGGCTGCACCTCTTGCCTTCAAGACAGAAAACGCTTTTTCCTCTTGCTAATGGATCAAAAGTCTCAGACTTTATTTCATTCAGACCAGCCCATGTCACATGTCTCTATTTAAACCAGTCACAGGCCATTCTGGTGCTGAGGTGGAAGCAATCTAGCCCCTACCACGTGGCTGCTTCTTGATGGTGGGTGGGAATATCAGTTGCTTGGGCGAAGCTGGAGGGTGGGCAAAGGCAGTTAGGTCTTAGCGTGTGTATTCCTGTCAGAGCAGTTGCTTGGTTTGACACCTCCCTGCAGGAATAGAACAGTCGCTGCGGGACCCTCCCTGAATTTGGTGGTGAGGACATTGCTTGTCTGACTCAGGCTTTGGTCCCTCAATAGAAGCCACCAAACTGGGCCAGTGAGCTAAGTTCAGAAAAGGGCCCATGTGGGCGTGTCTGAGTCATCCTGGTGTACACGGGGAGGAGGAAGGAGAGGCAGAGCAGGAGGATAGCTACAAAGGGCTGAGTGAGCCAGGCTTCCTCAGTCTCCAGTGCTCTCCCCCCACACCCATAGTTCTTCAGATAAAAGGGGCCATGGATCACATAGGCCTGAGGATTAGTGCTTTCCAGGAAAGAACTCTCAAGGGCCTTGGGCTCTCCAGGCAGAACCTGGGGGGACTGTCCCGCGCAACCTCCCGCCAGCAGGAAAGACGCGGCACACTCAGG
>NW_021621991.1:0-1485 GCF_004785775.1 Grammomys surdaster | reverse complement strand
AAGGTGGAGATATTATTATTTTCTACCTTTAGGGGCATCTTTAGCTTATAGAGAGATGGTCTGCCAGGTTTTGCTCTTGGCACTCTGTAAGTGTTAGCACATTGTTTACTTAAGCAAACACAGAGTAGGTACTTTTTTATAATTTCGCTTTGGAGATGAGAAAACCCAGGCTTGGAGATGTAACAAATTCAGAGACTAAGACTCAGCAAGGAGAAGGAGTTCTATGTGCCCAGGAAATGGCTTGGCAAAGCACTTACCTTGCTAACAAAAGCACTTGAACTTGGATCCCCAGTATTGACTTGAGGATGTTGTTGTAGCTTCTTTTGTGATCTCATTGCTGAGATGCAGAGACAGGCAGATCTATAAAGCTCACTGGCCAGCCAGTCTAGTCAGTTGGTGAGCTCCAGATTCAGTGAGAGACCCTGTCTCAAAAAATAAGGTGCATGGTGTTTGAGGTGGACACCCAGCCTCAACCTCTGGTTCCCAAATTCATGTGTATACACATTAACACACAAATGCACCTCATACACCCACATGAACACCACATACCACCTGCACTTATACATACACTATGCAGGCAAAAGAGAAGGAGTATTAGAAGAATTTAAACTATCAATGGTTGTCAGAATAGCTACCAAACTGTCTAAGCGCCTTTAAAAGAAAAAAAAAAAAGCATCCAATAGAAGCAAATAAAAGCATTTGATATTTTCTCATTGACTGGGATGGTATGGGTTCTCACTGTGTACCAGCAACTGCATTAAGTGCTTTGCACACAGGGTAGGAGGATTTAGTGAGTAGGTTTCAGGTCACACCACCTCTACTGTATAAATGAGGAAATTCCACTTGCCTGAAGTTGCAGAACTGGTAAATGATGGAGCTGGGATAAAATTGTGATAAAAATATCTTTGAATTTCCTCACCTTTTACTATATACTAAGAACATGGATTATGACTCAGTAAGTTGCCTAAAAGTTATAGGAAACAAGGACTTAGAGATGGACCTACTGGTCAGATTGTGGACTCCAGGAATATCAGGTCTTACAGCACAGATCCACATCTTAGCCCAATTCTCAGACATCAGGTATCTGAGTGGAAGAAGGCATTTGTGTGTGTGTGTGTGTGTGTGTGTGTTTGTGTGTTTGTGTGTGTGTGATTGTATGTGTGATTGTGTGTGTGATTGTGTGTGTGTGATTGTGTGTGTTTGTGTGTGTATGTGCGTGTGTGTTGTTGACCTAAATTCTAAAAGTACAATAGAGTTATAGTTTTCAAAGTTTGCTGTCTATTGGGGCTATTATATTAAGATTCAAACTCAAGCTGCCCTCCATAGCAGTTTAGTTAAAAGTTTTGGGGACCTGTACATCCTATTCAAAGCACTACAGGTTTCTATAGCAGTGGCTCCATAGAGCCTCTTGTATAGGACAGATAGTGGAGGGCTGGAGTGGTTTTTTACCTCTGCAGTGAAGGAGAAAGTGAACAGGGACACATC
>NW_021621990.1:0-4548 GCF_004785775.1 Grammomys surdaster | reverse complement strand
GGAGGACTTAACTACAGCAGATGCTGCATACATGGTACAGGCTTCCTTCCACTCCCATGGGCATATGTTTTCTACTCGAATGCCTGAATCTGCAGAGTGCTAAACCTGTGTATCCTGTGCTTCCTTTCAAATGTGTATAGTGACGCTCAATTTATAAATGAGACATAGCTAGGGATTAGCCATAAAATGAATAATTAAATAGAATTGTAACCATACATGTGGTAAAATTGATATCATAACTGCTCCTGCTCTGGGGCCATTATTAAGTACAATAACATTACCCAAACACTGAGCACTGTGCTTCTCTGGCAGTAGAATGATACTAGGTGATTAGCAGGTGAGTGTAGCATACACAGTGTGGATCCTGTGGACAAAGGGATGATTCAGGTTCAAGGAAGGACATTATCCACAATGACAGGTAAATGAAACTTGATGAAGTTTTTCTGAACCTTCCCATTTAATGTTTAATATAGCAGTTGACCAAGACTAACTGAAACAGGAATATGAAAGAGTAGATATTGCAGGAGTGTGAGTACTGTAGTTACTTCATTCTCATAGAGAGCTCACTTCTGGAAGCTGAGTATAATATGGGGTCATTAAATTGTTTCTTCCTTTTAGCCCCTTGAACACTTGGCTCTAGAGTGTGTGTATATGTGTGCATGTGTGCATATGTGCATGTGTGTCTGTGTGTTTCTTATAGAACTGGTCTTATTGGGCTCCTGTCAATTAAAATATCTTAATTGGGAATCTCCAGAGACTATAGTAGGTGCTGGGGATGGAGTCAGCACAGTGGCTGTGGTGGTAGCTGGTGGAGTAGAAACATTTTGGTGGCTCTATTGAGCAGAGTTGATGAATTAGGTGTGGGGACAAGGAAGGGATCCAGGTGGAGGCCCCTCTGGATGTTGATGTGAGTAGCCTTCAGACAGTTGGCTCCAGAACTCCTCTCCCAGGGATGGCAGCCAGATCCAGAACTCCAAGGCAGGCATCACATATTTCAATGAGACCACGCTAAGAGAGGCCTTGGAGGTCTCAGGATCTTTGCCTTCCTCCCTCCCTCCGTCCCTCCCTTCATCCCTCCCTCCCTTCCTTCCTTTCTTCTTTCCTTGAAAGATATTCATACTTTTCCAAACTCTCTGGTTTCTCCTCTATTTATCCACAGCTTCTGCATTCCTGACCCAGCTCATCTCTACAGAACTAGAACATTGAGAGGATGAATGTACTGAACTCTTACTGAGCTGAGAGAAAAATCAGAAATCTCTCAACTTGGGATTCAGTAAGGCAGCTAGATCTGGTTCCCATTCTGATTCTGTGAATGTTGTCACAGACAGTTCAAGTTCCTAAGGTTTTTCTGTCAGCTATAGAATCTTAGTGCTAATAGGAAACTTTGGAATCCAGTTTTGCCTCTCGTTTGTAAAGACACCTAACCTGACACTTAGAGAGGTAGAGGTAGAGGCTTGGGGTTATATAAATAAAGTCACACAGCAAGTTGGTGTTGGTGTGCCTTGAGATCTGGACACAGTGGTGCTTAAAACACCATGAAGCTGGGTAGAAGCTGTAAGAGCACATGTGTGGGAACTCTAGATGGGCACGACTGCTTGGTCCTGTAATGCAAACCAGCATAGCAGTTGCTTTGGGTGAAGCCTAAGGTCTATGTTCTCACAGGTTGTTTTCCCCTAAGGACCTTGCATACCAAGTAAGAGTAGAACTAAAAGAAGCAGTGTTATGCTTGAAGACCAATTCAAGGTCATCTGTCAGCCCTTGCCCTTGGAAAGTCCTCTCTCAGGGCACTGGAACACTGTTGGTGGTGGCCTGTAAACTCTGCCTTACTTCTTCCTCCCTGTGTTGCCTGACTATCTTGCTGTATCTCCTTTGCCACTTAGAACCTCTCTTTGAACCAGGCTGCTGAGGTTCCTGATGCCCCTCTGCCTCCGGATATTGACTCCTGGAGAGGAGCAAAGTGCTGAGTTTAGAGCTATGACATGGTGCATGGACACTTAAGTCCTTCTCTCTTTATGGTGTGAGTTTTCTGGGTGCAGTGGACAGAGCACAGTGGTCAGAACCCACAGATTAATCTGGCTTAGCCTTGCTTTGGTGTTTTGATAGGTAATGTTGAGTGTGACAGAGAGAACCTTGGAGTCTCTCTTTGACATTTATAATGATTTTGTATGGTTGTCATTTTTCATGTCTTGTCTAGGACAGTTAGGAGTATGTATGTGGGTATTAGAAGTGTGTGTGTGTTTGTGTGTATATGTGTGTGTTAAGAGTGTGTATATGTTTGTGTGTGTGTGTGTGTGTGTGTGTGTATCAGGTCTAAGAGGTTAGTGGCCATCGTAAGGTTAAATTCATTTTATTGAGACAAGTTTCTATCCACTTGCATGAGCCTCCCGACTTGAGCTGTGCTACTTTTCTGTGCACCAGGACAATTGTCGGTCTGTGGCTCAGACTGTGAGCACATCGAATATGTGGACAGAGTGAGCATATTACCACCTTGATTCCCCCTTGTGATCAAGGGCTAGCCTGGGGTAATATGGATAAGTCTGACAAGAGAAGGGTGAGGTAAATTCATATTGGCCTGGGACCTCAGACTGAGTAAGTTGAGGGAGAGGGTATTAAAAAGAGAATACTGTTAAGTTTTGGCAGAATGAGCAAGGAGTGTACAGATAGATGGTTAAAGTCGGGGGCAGGATGCATCAGCCTCCTGGAGTGGATTCTCTGAGTCCTTATTCTGTATCATGCCTGACTAGGCCTGCATTTTAGCCTTGAGCCTTTTCCAGAGCCCAGCCAGCACTCACCACCCTGGCTGGCACTGACCCCTTGGCACTGGCTTGAATACCATTTGTCTTTGTGTCTAATCTGCAACGTGTGCAGATGCAGAAGTGGCTTAATTGATGACTTGTCTTCCGGAACACTCAGGGGATCCTGGGGGGCTCTGTTGCTCAGATCTTTCTGAGGTGTTAAGGAGCCCTTGGTAGAGATCTGTGTGAGGAGGTTAATGATGATTGTCCCGACTCCTCAAATCACTCTTTCTTTTCTTGTCTGATAACTTTGGTTCAATTTAAGTAAGTTTTACATTTCTAACTGAGATAATGTTTAAGGACTATAGTTCTTGAAGGTTTAATTCACAGAGAAAGTGAGAGCATGAACATGCAGAGGCTATGATCAACCAGGCACAATGCTGGATTCATTCTTTGCATTATCCATCTGGAGTTATACTGTCTTCCTGTAGGGGATTCACTGGTTCATTCCTTCATTCATTTATTAATTCATCACTCATTCACTCAGTGTTTGTTGAGCAAGGCAGCAACCAAGTTCAGACCTAAGACTTTATCAATGACAATAAGAGCCATGGAGATCAGGAAGAGGGGCATCCTTGGGCTACAACTACATCTTTGATGGATGTGAACTCCCCTAGTAAGGAAAGGCTATTTTGTTTCCTTTCTTCTCCAGATGAGGAGACTGAGCATAAAGCTAGGTTTTTCACTGTTAACCAGCATAATGGAGGAGCTTGTTCTCAGTCTAAACACAGGATCTTTTGATGTGCCCGCTACCTTTAGCAGAGCCCTTGTCATCTCAGTTGTAATGTATCCACAACACCATCTTATCCACCCTTGCAAACTGTCACTGGTGCAATTTCACAGATAGGAAATTGGACCTTAGGGCAGGTACCTTTCCTAAGATCACACTGCTGAATATCAGAGGGATTCCAGTACAGGTCTAGATGACTAAGCCGAGGTGTTTAGTCACTGTGTCACAGGATGCCAGCTTGGTTGCTTGTTAGACCAAGAGATATTTATTTTTTCTGTTTTTAGAGATGTGATTGCTTTCCAGGGAATTCCATATCATCCCTCTAGAAAGCACAGTATGGGACTCAACCCGCAGGTCTCCACTTCCTGGGCAGAATCCCTGTTTTGAGAGCTGCCTCACTTCATGGCTGTCTTAGGGTTTTACTGCTGTGAACAGACACCATGACCAAGCCACATGTTATAAAGGACAGCATTTAATTGGGGCTGGCTTACAAGTTCAGAGGTTCAGTCCATTATCATCAAGGTGGGAGCATGGCAGAATCTAGGCAGGCATGGTACAGGCAGAGCTGAGAGTTCTACATCTTCATCTGAAGGCTGCTAGTAGAACCCACAGTGACACACCTACTTCAATAGGCCACAGATATTCCAACAGGGTCACACATTCTAATAGTGTTACTCCCTGGGCCAGGCATATACAAACCATCACAATGGCCGATGGCCTGAGCAGTGGCATAGCCATATCACCCCAAAGTCCATTGCCAACTTTTAGCTATAAAGCACAAATCCCTAGTCTTATATGTGGGTTCCTTGAAAGGAAAATGCAAACAGACACTGGATACTTACCTGGTATGGGTTAGGAATTGCATTGCTCACGAGAATGGAACAAAACATTATGAGCTATTATTTTGGTAATGAAAAATAATTTTCAAGGATAGTAGAAACAAAGTCATATATGTATGTGATAACTGGTCTTGTGTCTAAAGAGTCTCACCAGCTAGTTGGCAAAAGTGATGCATGTGCTCAT
>NW_021621989.1:0-1085 GCF_004785775.1 Grammomys surdaster | reverse complement strand
GCTAGGTTGTTCACTGTTAACCAGCATAATGGAGGAGCTTGTTCTCAGTCTAAACACAGGATCTTTTGATGTGCCCGCTACCTTTAGCAGAGCCCTTGTCATCTCAGTTGTAATGTATCCACCACACCATCTTATCCACCCTTGCAAATAGTCACTGGTGCAATTTCACAGATAGAAAATTGGACCTTAGGGCAGGTACCTTTCCTAAGATCACACTGCTGAATATCAGAGGGATTCCAGTACAGGTCTGGATGACTAAGCCAAGGTGTTTAGTCACCGTGTCACAAGATGCCAGCTTGATTGCTTGTTAGACCAGGAGATATTTATTATTTTTTCCCCTTTTTAGAGATGTGATTGCTTTCCAGGGAATTCCATGTCATCCCTCTAGAAAGCACAGTATGGGACTCAACCCGCAGGTCTCCACCTCCTGGGCAGAATCCCTGTTCTGAGAGCTGCCTCACTTCATGGCTGTCTTAGGGTTTTACTGCTGTGAACAGACACAATGACCAAGCCACATGTTATAAAGGACAGCATTTAAGTGGGGCCGGCTTACAAGTTCAGAAGCTCAGTCCATTATCATCAAGGTGGGAGCATGGCAGCATCTAGGCAGGCGTGGTACAGGTAGAGCTGAGAGTTCTACATCTTCATCTGAAGCCTGCTAGTAGAACCCACAGTGACACGCCTACTTCAATAGGCCACGGATATTCCAACAGGGTCACACATTCTAATAGTGCTACTCCCTGTGCCAGGCATATACAAACCATCACAATGGCCGATGACCTGAGCAGTGGCATAGCCATATCACCCCAACGTCCATTGCTGATTTTTTGCTATAAAGCACAAATCCCTAGTCTTATGTGTGGGTTCCTTAAAAGGAAAATGCAAACAGACACTGAATACTTACCTGGTATGGGTTAGGAATTGCATTGTTCATGAGAATGGAACAAAACGTTATGAGCTATTATTTTGGTAATGAAAAATAATTTTCAAGGATAGTAGAAAGAAACTCATATGTGTATGTGATAACTGGTCTTGTGCCTAAAGAGTCTCACCAGCTAGTTGGCAAAAGTGATGCATGTGCTCAT
>NW_021621988.1:0-2938 GCF_004785775.1 Grammomys surdaster | reverse complement strand
CACAAAAATATAATTACACATTGTGATGAGCATTCTGAAGGAAAAGTTCTGGGGGCTCTCTGAATGATAGATCTCTAATTTGGCATGCTGGCAGCAAGAGAGACAGCAGCTTGAACATATCAAGCACCCACTATACCCAAGCAAGTGCTGTGTAGGGGTTTCCCATTACAGTACCTTATTTAGTCCTCTTAGTGAATCTTGGAGGAAGGGATACATTATTATGCTTGTCTTGCTATAGAAGAAGAAACTGAGGCATGGAGAGTCACCCAGAACAAGAGTAAAAATGAAGTGTTATGTTTAGACCCAAAGGAAGGATGAAGGTAAGAAAAGACATAGAACAGAGATGCTGAAGCAGGAGGAGATGATGATTCGAAGACAGGATTCCTAAGCTTGAGAGACTTGTGTGTGATGCTGAAAAGTATGAAGTGGATAACTGCTATTCACACCACAAAAATTACCAGGCCAGGTCATTTTTATCTTGGCTATGTGCAATCATTCTACAGTGGAGACAGACTTCTCACTGTGTTGGACACAATAACCACAATTTTGTCAATGCAAACTGACAAATGTGTAGACCAGGGTGAGTCACACCTGTGATCCTAGTACTAGAGAGAGGGAGGCAGAAGGATCAGGAGTTCTGAGGTCTCCAGGGGCTAAGATGTGCTAGAGGCCAGCCTGTACTACACAAAGAAACCCAACAGGTTAAAAACCACCACCGCCACCACCGCCACCACCGCCGCCGCCGCCGCCACCACCACCACCACCACCACCACTGCCACCGCAACAAAAGACAGCAACAGAAAAAAATAAAAAAAACCGTATGTCTACCCCCTCCACAGTACCCCCTTAAAACAGCAGAGAAGAAAGTACTGATTCTCCTGGTTGCTCAGAGCTCTTGAATGCTAGCCTTTTTGTGAAACACATAAAAGTAGAAATTCTAACCCTTTGTTGCAGGGGATGGAAGCTAGGCTTTGGGAGGTCCTGTGCCAGTCAGGGAAAGCAGCTGGGAGTGACAAGGCTTCTTAGAGTCAGGTTCCTGGTCTTTTAATTTCTGGCTATGAAATGATGTCATTCTCTGTTGTCAGCTCTCTGAGTATGTCCTGTCTAGGCTGCCTGAACCATACCTTTTGAATGGTGCTAATCACAAGAGTGGAGGCAAGGGCTTGCCATCAGATACTATAGATTTACTACTTCAGGGACACAGCTAACCAACACAGAGGGATGCTAAGACAAACACTTCATAAAGCATGGCTCCCTCTGCACTTGGAGGAGAGTCTACTGCTCCTCCCTCTTGTAACAACCATCAGGTCCTGCCTTCTGAGTTGGTTGGTCCAGGAGTCCATAGTCTATGTCAGCAGCTCAGGTGACAGCTCTTGGTCTGGTTTCTGCTTCCAGCTCATCTTTAATCCCAGCCTATTGCTAATTGTTGAGTTGCTTTTCTTTTGTAATTCTGTTCTCACCAAGCATTAGCATCCCCCTTACACACTCTCCTGAGGTTGGCTCACCTTAGTTGTATGGTGCTCTAACCAACTTCAAGGTGATTTACACTAAGCAAATGGGAGTGGAGCTGAGACAACAGTCAGGGCTTTAGGTTCCGACCTTGGGTCAGAGCCATGAGAGATGGGCAGGAAGATGTTGAAGGAGACAGGAGCCAAGACAATGGAGCACTGATGAGATATGAATTTCAGCAAGTTTTCCAGGACATGGGATTTGTTTCTTTGACATTGTTTCCCTAACTTGGAACTCAGCAAGTTTGATGTGGGGACAGATACCTCATGGAATGAAGGTTCTTCAGTGTTCTTCAAGAGGTTGAAAGGCTAGTTCTTGCCAGGGGTAAAGTTGGCAGTGGGCAGGCTAGCTAGCTCTCTGCTAGGGTTCTACCTGGGATAAAGAATGGGACCAAATCTATACTGGTTTCTGATACTGTCGAGAGCAATGTTTGAATTCTGATACTGCTAAGAGCAATGTTTGAAAGCAACAGTTTGACTCTCCGACTTCCTGAGATCTAGACAGAGAAGAGAAGGCAGGCCACCTTCTCCAGGCAGGGGCAGGTGTGTGGGAGGCTTGAAGGCTGGCAGGAGTGGGTTTTGGAATGTACATGCTCGTCACTTAGTGATTTCTTTTGGATGTGTGGGGTTATTATTATTTTTCTAGCATCTAAATGCTTATAAAGATGACATGATTTTCTTACTACAAAAACATCTCTGTGTGTTATAGAACATTTAGAAAAATTCCAAAAACAAAAGGAAAGAGACACCTGACAGTTCCCTCTCCAGAGGGTCAACTGATGAGGGAGTTCTGGTGGCTGCTTTTCTGGCCTGATTTCTAAGCATCTACAATCCTGGACATGTTCTCTTGTTTTTAAAGAAGTTCATTCACTCATTTAACAAGTACTAATGGAACACCCACTCTTTGCCAGGCACTGAAATCACATTTTGAAAGCTGTCACACTAGCCTGTTTTTTTTTTTTTTTCACTTAAAGATGCACCACGAACATGTTTGCAACAGCCACTCTTGTCTCCAAGCTTCCAGATTTAGATTTTTGGTGTAATGAGGCAGTTGGCAAATGTTGCCATCTCAGGTCTTATCTTAAGAAGGAGGGGAAGCCTACTGAGCTCCTCCGTCCTTGACACCCCCTTGAGAGTCAAATGTGTCGTTTTGCCCAGGAAGACAAGTGAGAGGCAGAGGAAACCTTGGAGGGTGAAGATGGAGCTCCCCTATTCTTTAGTGTTAGAATCTGGATTTTTCTGAATGAACTGTTTGGAGAGGGGAAATCCCATTTACTCACATGGCATTTGGTTCCTGAGAGAATGGGGGGTGGGTGGGTGGGGTGGGCCTACAGTTTTGGTACTGCACGTTTCGATGCAGAGGTGAGGGCTGGGACCCTTTAGATGACTTGTTCCAGGGGGCACAGGCTGACAGCTGAACTGGAGCCTGG
>NW_021621987.1:0-10591 GCF_004785775.1 Grammomys surdaster | reverse complement strand
CTTTAGGGGCATCTTTAGCTTCTAGAGAGATGGTCTGCCAGGTTTTGATCTTGGCATTCTGTAAGAGTTAGCACATTGTTTACTTAAGCAAACACAGAGTAGGTACTTTTTTATAATTTCGCTTTGGAGATGAGAAAACCCAGGCTTGGAGATGTAACAAATTCAGAGACTAAGACTCAGCAAGGAGAAGGAGTTCTATGTGCCCAGGAAATGGCTTGGCAAAGCACTTACCTTGCTAACAAAAGCACTTGAACTTGGATCCCCGGTATTGACTTGAGGATGTTGTTGTAGCTTCTTTTGTGATCCCATTGCTGAGACGCAGAGACAGGCAGATCTATAAAGCTCACTGGCCAGCCAGTCTAGTCAGTTGGTGAGTTCCAGATTCAGTGAGAGACCCTGTCTCAAAAAATAAGGTGCAGAGTATTTGAGGTGGACACCCAGCCTCAATCTCTGGTTCCCAAATTCATGTGTAACACACAAATGCACCTCATACACTCACATGAACACCACATACCACATGCACTTATACATACACTTACTCAGGCAAAAGAGAAAGGGTATTAGAAGAATTTAAACTATCAATGGTTGTCAGAATAGCAACCAAACTGTCTAAGCTCCTTTAAAAGAAAAAAAAAAGCATCCAATAGAAGCAAATAAAAGCATTTGATATTTTCTCATTGACTGGGATGGTATGGGTTCTCTCTGTGTGCCAGCAACTGCATTAAGTGCTTTGCACACAGGGTAGGAGGATTTAGTGAGTAGGTTTCAGGTCACACACCTCTACTGTATAAATGAGGAAATATGACTTGCCTGAAGTTGCAGAACTGGTAAATGGTGGAGCTGGGATAAAATTCTGATAAAGATATCTTTGAATTTCCTTACCTTTTACTATATACTAAGAACATGGATCATGACTCAGTAAGTTGCCTTAAAGTTATAAGAAACAAGGACTTAGAGTGGACCTACTAGTCAGATTGTGGACTCCAGGAATATCAGATCTTACAGCATAGACCCACATCTGAGCCCACATCTCAGACATCAGGTATCTGAGGGAAGAAGGCATTTGTGTGTTTGTATGTGTTGTTGACCTAAATTCTAAAAGTACATTAGAGCTATAGTTCTCAAAGTTTGCTGTCTATTAGGGCTACTGTATTAAGATTCAAACTCAAGCTGTCCTCCATAGCAATTTAGTTAGACGTTTTGGGGACCTGTGCATCCTATTCAAAGCACTACAGTTTTCTATAGCAGTGGCTCCGTAGAGCCTCTTTTATAGGACAGATAGTGGAGGGCTGGAGTGTTTTTTTACCTCTGCAGTGAAGGAGAAAGTGAACAGGGACACATCTACAGTGTCTAATGGGTCAATACTTAATGCCCATCACTTTCTTTCTTAGGAAAATAGCTTTTAGACATTGGGAATCATCAGATCTCCAGGCATCTTTGACAAGATTTCCTCTAACCCTACCTGTTGTTGTGAGGTGTGTGGAGAGGGTAACCCTGGGAGCTATCTGTAAACTAGGCACTATCTGGGAAAAGGAGAGGCTATAATATTCAGGCTAGCTTAAAGCCCCTTGACTCCAGATCCATGAAGAGTCCTGCTGCCCTTTCCTCTAGAAGGCAAAATAGGGAGTATATGGTCTACCATGATCACCTGTTGATCTGTAAGGTTTGGGTCCCTTGGCTCAGAGCTCAATGCCTCTTGATTCTATGAGGTCTATTTATCTGGACTGGGTCCATATACCCACTGTAGTAGTACCTTGTTTTATAGCAGCACTGAGGGAGGGAAGCTGGTCTCATTTTTGAGACTCAGTAAACTACCTCTCAGGCTTAAAAAAAATCCAAACCAACAACTAGACTAATTCTTGCAGCAACTTGAGTGTTGAGAAGCATGTCAGCATCAGCCATGCTGGGGTTTCCCCAGGGATCAGTAAAACACCTTCTCTAGGGCACATTTTAAGCTTTTCTTCTGAAGCTGTCACAAAGTAGAGAATAGTTGGAACCTTTCAGAGCTGGAAGGGACTGTGGTGACTATTCGTGCCCATGTTAGTATTCTATTCATTTTTTCATTCATTTGTTCATCCAACAGACATTTATTAAACATCTACTACAACCAGGCACTGTACCAGGTCCTGGGAATACAGCCATAATTGTGAGAGGCATTTGGTTTATCCCTCCTAGAATTTCAGCTTGGGTGGAATGGCAACTAGACAACACAAAAATATAATTACACATTGTGATGAGTGTTCTGAAGGAAAAGTACTGGGGGCTCTCAGAATGATAGATCTCTAATTTAGCATGCTGGCAGCAAGAGAGACAGCAGCTTTAACATATCAAGCACCCACTATAGGCAAGCACGTGCTGTGTAAGGGGTTCCCATACAGTACCTTATTTAGTCCTCTTAGTGAATCTTGGAGGAAGGGACACATTACTACACTTGTCTTGTTATAGAAGAAGAAACTGAGGCATGGAGGGTCACCCAGAACAGCACTAAAAATGAAGTGTTATGTTTAGACCCGAAGGAAGGATGAAGGTAAGAAAAGACATAGAACAGAGATGCTGAAGCAAAAGGAAATGATGATTCAAGGACAGGATTCCTAAGTTTGAGAGACTTGTGTGTGATGTTGAAACGTATGAAGTGGATAACTGGTATTCACACCACAAAAATTACCAGGCCAGGTCATTTTTATTTTGGCTATGTGCAACCATTCTACAATGGAGACAGACTTCTCACACTGTGTTGGACACAATAACCACAATTTTGCCAATGCAAACTGACAAATGTGTAGATCACCCTGTGATCCTAGTACTAGAGAGAGGGAGGCAGAAGGATCATGAGTTCTGAGGTCTGCAGGGGCTAAGATGTGCTAGAGGCCAGCCTGGACTACACAAAGAAACCCAACAGGTTAAAAACCACCACCACCACCACCACCACAACCACCACAGCCGCAACAAAAGACAGCAACAGAAAAAAAAAAACATATGCCTACCCCCTCCACAGTACCCCCTTAAAACAGCAGAAAAGAAAGTACTCATTCTCCTGGTTGCTCAGAGCTCTTGGATGCTAGCTTTTTTGTGAAACACATGAAAGTAGAAATTCTAACCCTTTGTTGCAGAGGATGGAAGCTAGGCTTTGGGAGGTCCTGTGCCAGTCAGAAGGAAAGCAGCTGGGAGTGACAAGGCTGCTTGGAGTCAGGTTCCTGGTCTCTTAGTTTCTGGCTATGAAATGATGTCATTCTCTGGTGTCTGCTCTCTGAGTATGTCCTGTCTAGGCTGCCTGAACCATATCTTTTGAATGGTGCTAATTACAGGAGTGGAGGGAAGGGCTTGCCATCAGATACTATAGATTTACTACTTCAGGGACACAGCTAACCAATACAGAGAGATGCTAAAACAAACACTTCATAAAGCACAGCTCCCTCTGCACTTGGAGGAGAGTCTACTGGTCCTCCCTCTTGTAACAACCATCAGGTCCTGCCTTCTGAGTTGGTTGGCCCAGGAGTCCATAGCCTATGTCAGCAGCTCAGGTGACAGCTCTTGGTCTGGTTTCTGCTTCCAGCTCATCTTTCATCCCTGCCTATTGCTAATTGTTGAGTTGCTTTTCTTTTGTAATTCTGCTCTCACCAGGCATTAGCATCCCCCTTACATGTTCTCCTGAGGTTGGCTCACCTTAGTTGTGTGGTCCTTTAACCAGCTTCAAGTTGATCTACACTAAGCAACTGGGAGTGGAGCTGAGACAAGTGTCAGGGCTTTAGGTTCTGGCCTTGGGTCAGAGCCATGAGAGATGGGCAGGAAGATGTTGAAGGAGACAGGAGCCAAGATAATGGAGCACTGATGAAATATGAATTTCAGCAAGTTTTCCAGGACATTGTTTCTTTGACATTGTTTCCCTAACTTGTAACTCAGCAAGTTTGATGTGGGGACAGATACCTCATGGAATGAAGGTTCTTCAGTGTTCTTCAAGAGGTTGAAAGGCTAGTTCTTACCAGGGTTAAAGTTGGGAGTGGGCAGGCGAGCTAGCTCTCTGCTTGGGTTCTACCAGGGATAAAGGATGGGACCACATCTATACTGGTTTCTGATACTGCCAAGAGCAATGTTTGAAAGCAACAGTTTGACTCTCCAGCTTCCTGAGATCTAGACAGAGAAGAGAAGGCAGGCCACCTTCTCCAGGCAGGGGCAGGTGTGTGGGAAGTTTAAAGGCTGGCAGGAATGGGTTTTGGAATGTACATGCTCATCACTTAGTCATTTCTTTTGGATGTGTGGGGTTATTATTATTTTTCTAGCATCTAAATGCTTATAAAAAATGACTTGATTTTCTTACTACAAAATAATGTGTGTGTGTGTGTTATAGAACATTTAGAAAAACTCCAAAAACAAAAGGAAAGAGACACCTGACAGTTCCCTCTCTAGACGGTCAACTGATCAGAGAGTTCTGGTGGCTGCTTTTCTGGCCTGATTTCTAAGCATCTGCAATCCTGGACATGTTCTTTTGTTTTTAAAGAAGTTCATTCACTCATTTAACAAGTACTAATCAGGCACCCACTCTTTGCCAGGCACTGAAATCACATTTTGGAAGCTGTCACACTAGCCTGGTTTTTTCACTTAAAGATGCATCACGAACATGCTCGCAACAGCCACTCTTGTCTCCAAGATTCCAGATTTAGATTTTGGGTGTAATGAGGCAGTTGGCAAATGTTGCCATCTCAGGTCTTATCTTAAGAAGGAGGGGAAGCCTGCTAAACTCCTCTGTCCTTGACACCCCCTTGAGAGTCAAATGTGTCCTTTTGCCCAGGAAGACAAGTGAGAGGCAGAGGAAACCTTGGAGGGTGAAGACGGAGCTCCCCTATTCTTTAGTGTTAGAATCTGGATTTTTCTGAATGAACTGTTTGGAGAGGGGAAATCCCATTTACTTACATGGCATTTGGTTTCTGAGAGGATGGGAGTGTGTGGGGTGGTGTGGGCCTACAGTTTCGGTACTGTACACGTTTCAATGCAGAGGTGAGGGCTGGAACCCTTTAGATGACTTGTTCCAGGGGGCACAGGCTGACAGCTGAACTGGAGCCTGGGTTGCTGGGTGAAAGAAAGGCTCACAGATACATGGAGGCTGGACGTGACACAAGCAGTTCAGCCTATCCTAGGGAGACAGAGAGCCTTGCTTGAGTTAGGGGTGAAGATTTAATCTCACCACCACTCAACACTTATATGAAGTCCCACCTCCACCTGGGAGGAGTTTGAGTGAGAGAGAATAACACGCTCTGTGATACCATTGTAACTCCCAGAGCAAGGTGGTGCAGTGAGGACTTCTACAAGTCCAGTCACACACCTGTCTGTAAGGCACTCCCTTTGCACAGGGTGGAGTACAGAATGCTAGGTATAAAGAAAATACTGTCCTCCCTCTTTTTTGTTTTTTTTTTTGTTTTTTTTTTTGTTTTGTTTTTTTTTGTTTTCCGAGTCAGGGTTTCTCTGTGCAGCCCTGGCTGTCCTGGAACTCACTCTGTAGACCAGGCTAGCCTCGAACTCTCCAACTCGGAAATCCGCCTGCCTCTGCCTCCCAAGTGCTGGGATTAAAGGCCTGTCCTCCCTCTTAAGAGAAAGCTTGTGCAGTTGCATGCCATCACTTTAAGGGACTGTGACAGGGTGAAGGAACACTGAGGTTTCCATGGAGGAGGTGATGGATGACCTCCTTCCAAGGGTGGAGATGAGGAACAGTACACCAAGGAGGTGGGACTGAAGATGGCTAGGCATTACAGGAAAGAAAAACTAAAACCAAAACCACAGAATTCCCTCAAGTACCCAGTGGATTCTTACCTGCCCCCCACCAGAGGGTAAAGTGCAGAGTTGGAGGAGGGGCTGCAAAGTTATTCTCAGTAGATGGTAAGTGTGACTCTAAGAGTCCCCAGTTTTGATTTAGCCTAGTTATGTTTCCTACAGTCAGTGCCTCAGTCTGGCCTTGCTCAAGGTAGTCAAAGGTACTCATGGCTGCATCTCTTGCCTTCAAGGCAAAAAATGCTTTTTCCTCTTGCGAATGGATCAAAAGTCTAGGACTTTATTTCATTCAGACCAGCCTAGGTCACATGTCTTTATTTAAACCAGTCACAGGCCATTCTGGTGCTGGGGTGGAAGCAACCTAGCCCCTATCACGTGGCTGCTTCTTGATGGTGGGTGGGAATATCAGTTGTTTGGGAGAAGCTCTAGGGTGGGCAAAGGCAGTTAGGTCTTAGCGTGTATATTCCTGTCAGAGCAGTTGCTTGGTTTGACACCTCCCTGCAGGAATAGAACAGTCTCTGTGAAACCCTCCCTGAATTTGGTGGTGAGGACATTGCTTGTCTGACACAGGCTTTGGTCCCTCAGTAGAAGCTACCAAACTGGGCCAGTGAGCTAAGTCCAGAAAAGGGCCCATGTGGGCGTATCTGACTCATCCTGGTGTACACGGGGAGGAGGAAGGAGAGGTAGAGCAGGAGGATAGCTACAAAGGGCTGAGTGAGCCAGGCTTTCTCAGTCTCCACTGCTCTCCTCCCCACCCACCTCCCATTGGTTCTTCAGATAAAAGAAGCCATGGGTAGGCCTGAGGATTAGTGCTTTCCAGGAATGACCTCTCAAGGGCCTTGGGCTCTCCAGGCAGAACCTGGGGGGACAAGAAACTGAGTTTATGCTTTGTAGACCTTAGTTTTTTATTCCTTACCAGCTTATGCATGTTCAGCTCCTCTAGGATAGGCTTTGACTGATGGCTGTTTGGCAAAATTACCATCTTCCTGGGCATCTGATGGCTTTAGCACTGCTGTGCTGGTTTCTGTTCAGAGTTAGCTGGGCCTTTCTGTTCTCTGGACAGTGAAGAATTAATTTGCTTTAGGCCTCAGAATTCACAAAGATGCATTTGTTTATTGTTGATTTTTGCTTCCTTGCAACCCTATATGTCTGTCTGTCTGTCTGTCTGCCTGTCTATCATCGATCCATTTTAAGATAAGACTTCCACCCTGTGCTGACAAAAGAGTTTCTTTGACTTGGCAATTTCCTTCCTATATTGTGGATTTCCTGATGTAGAGGGAAGTTGAACAGGGATTCGGGATGGAGATGGCTGCAGAGTATGATGCTCACTGCTTCAGATGGCTAGGCTACTCCGAGCTGGGTCTTGGGTGAACTGTAGACTTTGAATGCTGGTGAAAGACACATGTTAGAATTTAGGTTTCTCAGTCACCAACCCTATGACCTTGGACACTTGACATCTAAAGTTTGAAAAATAGTCAGGAATGACAACTTGTGTGCTAGGAGTGTTTCTGGATATGCGTGTGTTTCTTCTTTTTGAGTGGCTCTGGTGCGGCCATGAGAATGAAGCTCTGAGTTATTGAGGCCTCCATGTGCACGTGCACACACACACACACACACACACACACACACACACAATCTCAGCTTTCTGTGTGCACTATCCAGATTCTCATGGTGAGATAGCCCGGAAAGGAAGGATTAGCACCCTCAGTTTAGTGGAGAGAAACACAGAAGTTCAGAGAGGTTAAGTAATCCTGCCAAGGCATCTCAGCAAGGTAGTGAGATGTAGAACTGAGAGTTTTGTTCTTGAAGCATGCAGTGGTTTGGATTTTAAGAGATGTAAATAGAGAAGTATGTGTTTGGGGTAGTGGTGCACATGGAGACATAGTGGTAATACCTTGCTTTTTATGTATTTATTATTTACTTCCTCAGTGTGTGTATCATTCTGTGTAAGTCAGAAATAATTATAAAATTTCTGTAGTTGGGGATGGCCTAGGATTGATTAACTTGATTAATGTTGTCTAACTCATGGTTCATTGAGCCATGATTGAAACCTTTGAAGTCTGAAGTCAGAATCTCCTACTGTTGATAGGAGCCCATAGTTCTTTCATGGCCACAGCAGTGAAGATGGTAATAATCAGCTCATGGTGATCAGATTCAACTTCTAGGAAACCCCTATTAAAAATTATAAGGTAATAGTTTCCTCCTTAGATAGATCTCCCTGTGTGGACAAGGCTGGCTTGGGAATCATGATCCTTCCTTTCCTGTCTTGCAGCTTCTGGATCACAGCCATGGACAACTATGCTGTTGGGGACCCCTTCCCCCTTTCAGTGGCCATTTTCTTTCTTAATACTCCTTTAGGGTTTTGAGAGGAGTATGGATCAAAGAAGTTAAGAATGGAGTTCACGTAAAAGGTGCATGGATCGTTTTGGGCTTTTTCAGGGGTCATGTGGTAGGAAGTAGTTACGGTAGGAAGTAGGAAATATCATTGGGTAGTTTCTTGGAATGTGTTAGTATCTTTCAAGTGAGCTATGGAGCTGGAGGAGTCCTAGTAGGGGCTGAGGGACTTGGACTTTTATTAATAAACTCACACAGGAAGCACCTATAAGCCTAGGGATGCTGTCTCTACACTTCTGTAGGTTGATATTGTCAACTTCATTCTAGAGATGGAGAAACAGGACAGAAGGATTTCATTGCTCATGTCTCCTAGATAGTAGACCATGAACCAGGATTTGAAATAGGGGTAAGGTACAGGTTCTGGTACTTTGTGATTACAAAATAACTGTGTTAGGAAAATCTTGCAATTACTCTGTGTTTTACAGATCCTTCAAAGATATTAGTTAACTCTGGATAACTGTGGAAACAGGCTTAGATGCCAAGTGAATTCTAAGATTAATAATCTCCAGGCTCAAGGTTAGCCCAGCTCCAGCACAATTTGGTGCAGGGTTTTGGAGCATAAGTATAACTTCTTGGAGGAAGCTAGAAAGACCAATGAGATGGTCAGGCTCCATTCTTTGTTTGGAGCCTGAGTTGAAGACCATTGGGGCACTGCCAGGACAAGACAGGAGACCAACCAATAGTTAGATGACCACACTGCAAGTCTGATGTCATATATACTTAGATAGCAGGGACAAATTGCAAATGTCAAATGTATGGACAGTTCAGCTTAGTAGTCAGGGATCCCGTGTTTATTGAGCTCTCCTTGGTCATATGTACTTTGTAGTCTGGATTTATTAAGGCCTAGGGCATGGGCTTGGTGTGACACCAGTAGGAATGGAGTCATTTGATGTGCAAACTTTGGGAAAGTTACTTCCTCCTCCAAATCTCAGATTTATCCATTACAAAATAGAAAATGTCACATCTACCCTGCATACTGTTTGAGAATATTTCATGAACCATTATGTGGTCTTAGACTTATGTCTGGCTTGAATTTCTCTGTAATTTCAAATGTATGTATGGATCTACCCATTCATCATCTTAGTTTATATAATCTGAAATCAACCCTGAATGTACGTATTTCCAATTATCCTTACTTTAGAAATAGGTTTTTCCACCCTTCAACTTGCTCAGACTTATCAAGAAATTTCCCTCATGCCTTCTTGCCTTCAAACCTCAAACCTAATCTGCAAACAAATCCAGTCTGTTCATCTTAGACATGGACCCAGAGTAGAACCATACATTCATAGTCTACACTATCCCTCTTCCTGCTATAGCAATGAACTTTCTCTGATCTCGTGCCAACCATGGATGCTGTACATTAGTTTTACTCTATTTTGTACACTTATTTATTCTCTCTCTTTCTCACTCACTCTCTCTGACTGTGTGTGTGTGTGTGTGTGTGTGTGTCCCCGCACATGCCCATAAATCCATAAGTATGTGGTGATCAGAAGTCAGCCTATGGGAGTCAACTCTCCCTTTCTACTATGTAGATTCTTAGGATAGAACTTAGGTCATCAGGCTTTGGGGCAAGAACTCATACTCACTGATACATTTTTTTCAGCCCTGGACGGGTTTCAAAATGAATCTCTTATATGTCACTCATCTTAGAATTTTCCAAGTCATCCTATGCGAAGCCTAGATGAGCCCCAGGGTCTACAGGGTGGAGGGGCTTCTTGTTCTGCTGTGAGCATGTCAGCACTTTTCCCGCCACTCCTTTCACTCTCCTTGCTTGATCTACTTTGGTCATACTAGTGGTTTTGCTGTTCCTTGAAGTTTCTAAGTCCATTCTCATCTCCAGCCTCCTTTGTCCTGGATGTTCTAGGCCCAAGCTAGGCTTTCCCAGGTCTGCTTATAATTAAGCTTCCTTGGGCAAGGTTTCCCCAAATTCACTCTCGGGAGGAGCACGTCCCTCCACAGCACTTTCTTCTTCATTTTAATTTTCTACAGACCCAACAGCACCTGATACATGTCACATGTGTGTCTGTTGTAATTGTTCATAGACTCAATAGGACCTCATGCCCCTAGGGTTAGTGGGTACATTGTTTTGTTCTTGCATTGTACCTCTCAAGTTGTGAGCACTGAGCCAACATCTGCCAAGTGAATGCCATTCCCCCTTTTCCACAGTCTGGGTTCATTGGGTCATCAGCGGCACATTTTATCCCACCCTTGGGGTTGGAATGAGGACATATTAACCAGTCAGTTCTCTTCCCAGAACTACCTGTGAGGTACTGGCCTTAGCACTTTTGGAAACAGCTTTACATTCTTTCTTCTTATAAAAGGGATGAATCTGTGCAGAACAAAATAACAGCAGTATAATTATCCAAAGGACTAAGGCAGATTCAGAAAATAGAAATTCACAATAAATAAAATGAAGAGGGGGCTGGAATAATAACTC
>NW_021621986.1:0-2908 GCF_004785775.1 Grammomys surdaster | reverse complement strand
ATTGTGATGAGCATTCTGAAGGAAAAGTACTGGGGGCTCTCTGAATGATAGATCTCTAATTTGGCATGCTGGCAGCAAGAGAGACAGCAGCTTGAACATATCAAGCACCCACTATACGCAGGCACATGCTGTGTAAGGGGTTCCCATACAGTACCTTATTTAGTCCTCTTAGTGAATCTTGGAGGAAGGGATACATTATTACGCTTGTCTTGCTATAGAAGAAGAAACTGAAGCATGGAGAGTCACCCAGAACAAGAGTACAAATGAAGTGTTATGCTTAGACCCAAAGGAAGGATGAAGGTAAGAAAAGACATAGAACAGAGATGCTGAAGAAGGAGGAGATGATGATTCGAGGACAGGATTCCTAAGTTTGAGAGACTTGTGTGTGATGTTGAAACGTATGAACTGGATAACTGGTATTCACACCACGAAAATTACCAGGCCAGGTCATTTTTATCTTGGCTATGTGCAATCATTCTACAATGGAGAAAGACTTCTCACACTGTGTTGGACACAATAACCACAATTTTGCCAATGCAAACTGACAAATGTGTAGATCAGGGTGAGTCACCCCTGTGATCCTAGTACTAGAGATAGGGAGGCAGAAGGATCGGGAGTTCTGAGGTCTGCAGGGGCTAAGATGTGCTAGAGGCCAGCCTGGACTACACAAAGAAACCCAACAGGTTAAAAACCACCACCACCACCACCACCACCACCACCACCACCTCCGCCGCCGCCACTGCTGCAACGGAAGACAGCAACAGAAAAAAAAAAAACAAAAACAAAACATATGCCTCAACATTACCACCTTAAAACAGCAGAGGAGAAAGTACTCATTCTCCTGGTTGCTCAGAGCTCTTGGATGCTAGCCTTTTTGTGAAACACATAAAAGTAGAAATTCTAACCCTTTGTTGCAGGGGATGGAAGCTAGGCTTTGGGAGGTCCTGTGCCAGTCAGGGAAAGCAGCTGGGAGTGACAAGGCTTCTTAGAGTCAGGTTCCTGGTCTTTTAATTTCTGGCTATGAAATGATGTCATTCTCTGGTGTCAGCTTTCTGAGTATGTCTTGTCTAGGCTGCCTGAACCATACCCTTTGAATGGTGCTAATCACAGGAGTGGAGGCAAGGGCTTGCCATCAGATACTATAGATTTACTACTTCAGGGACACAGCTAACCAACACAGAGAGATGCTAAAACAAACACTTCATAGAGCACGGCTCCCTCTGCACTTGGAGGAGAGTCTACTGGTCCTCCCTCTTGTAACAACCATCAAGTCCTGCCTTCTGAGTTGGTTGGTCCAGGAGTCCATAGCCTATGTCAGCAGCTCAGGTGACAGCTCTTGGTCTGGTTTCTGCTTCCAGATCATCTTTAATCCCAGCCCATTGCTAATTGTTGAGTTGCTTTTCTTTTGTAATTCTGTTCTCACCAAGCATTAGCATCCCCCTTACACGCTCTCCTGAGGTTGGCTCACCTTAGTTGTATGGTGCTCTAACCAACTTCAAGGTGATTTACACTAAGCAAATGGGAGTGGAGCTGAGACAACAGTCAGGGCTTTAGGTTCCGACCTTGGGTCAGAACCATGAGAGATGATCAGGAAGATGATGAAGGAGACAGGAGCCAAGACAATGTAACACTGATGAAATATGAATTTCAGCAAGTTTTCCAGGACATGTGATTTGTTTCTTTGACATTGTTTCCCTAACTTGGAACTCAGCAAGTTTGATGTGGGGACAGATACCTCATGGAATGAAGGCTCTTCAGTGTTATTCAAGAGGTTGAAAGGCTAGTTCTAGCCAGGGGTAAAGTTGGCAGTGGGCAGGCTAGCTAGCTCTCTGCTAGGGTTCTACCAGGGATAAAGGATGGGACCACATCTATACTGGCTTCTGATACTGCCAAGAGCAATGTTTGAATTCTGATACTGCTAAGAGCAATGTTTGAAAGCAACAGTTTGACTCTCCGGCTTCCTGAAATCTAGACAGAGAAGGCAGGCCACCTTCTCCAGGCAGGGGCAGGTGTGTGGGAGGTTTGAAGGCTGGCAGGAGTGGGTTTTGGAATGTACATACTCGTCACTTAATCATTTCTTTTGGATGTGTGGGGTTATTATTATTTTTCTAGCATCTAAATGTTTATAAAAATGACATGATTTTCTTACTACAAAAAAATCTGTGTGTGTTATAGAACATTTAGAAAATTTCCAAAAACAAAAGGAAAGAGACACCTGACAGTTCCCTCTCCAGAGGGTCAACTGATCAGAGAGTTCTGGTGGCTGCTTTTCTGGCCTGATTTCTAAGCATCTGCAATCCTGGACATGTTCTCTTGTTTTTAAAGAAGTTCATTCACTCATTTAACAAGTACTAATAGAGCACCCACTCTTTGCCAGGCACTGAAATCACATTTTGAAAACTGTCACACTAGCCTGTTTTTTTTTTTTTCACTTAAAGATGCATCACAAACATGTTTGCAACAGCCACTCTTGTCTCCAAGCTTCCAGATTTAGATTTTGGGTGTAATGAGGCAGTTGGCAAATGTTGCCATCTCAGGTCTTATCTTAAGAAGGAGGGGAAGCCTGCTGAGCTCCTCCATCCTTGACACCCCCTTGAGAGTCAAATGTGTCGTTTTGCCCAGGAAGACAAGTGAGAGGCAGAGGAAACCTTGGAGGGTGAAGATGGAGGTCCCCTATTCTTTAGTGTTAGAATCTGGATTTTTCTGAAAGAACTGTTTGGAGAGGGGAAATCCCATTTACTCACATGGCATTTGGTTCCTGAGAGAATGGGGGGTGGGTGGGTGGGGTGGGGTGGGCCTACAGTTTTGGTACTGCACGTTTCAATGCAGAGGTGAGGGCTGGGACCCTTTAGATGATTTGCTCCAGGGGGCACAGGCTGACAGCTGAACTGGAGCCTGGGTTGCTGGG
>NW_021621985.1:0-4455 GCF_004785775.1 Grammomys surdaster | reverse complement strand
ATCAAGGCGGGAAAACCTTCCAGCGCATGCGCACAGACTTGTTAATGGCAATGATGTGATAAGGATAGCTTCCCACGTCTGTCCCCTTTTTATTTAAAAGTGAGCCTAAGAAGAGGCCATAGAAAAGTGAAAGAGTTCAGGCCGGGCAGACACAAACCAATCAAAAGGAGAGAGGTCTAGATTTTCTCCTCCTCAATAAGTGAGGCAGGCCCGTGTCTCTACACTCACTTCGGGGTGCAATGGGAACTTGAGCCCTCCCGAGCTTAACGAGTGTGAGAACAACCATATCACAGCCCTCAAGGTGCAATGGGAACCCGAGCCCTTCTTGAGTCTGGATTTGGTTCCTGGGACAGATAGAGAGAAAGAATTAGGGAAGCCAAAATGCCCAACTCTTGTGCAATGGAGAAAAACTCCCAGAGGTGCCAGGGCCATTTGGCAGGGGGAGGAGATGGTATTACAGATTATGGCCTTGTCTTAACAGGTCTTTGGGGCGGTTGTTAATCATGGCTATCCAGTCCCTTAGTCCAGTGCTACAAGTGCCTGGGCAATCACCACCTTATCCTGTTGTCACTGTGACCTGAGCTTGCAAATGAGCCGCAACACGAGCGCCAGCCCACAGCAGAGCAAGGCTCCGAAAAGACCCACCCCCACCCATTCTTTAAAATAAGAAAATATTGAAGAGATCCAGGTAGACAGTCCTTCGTTCAGGGACAAATCAAGTCTGGTAGAATCACAAAGCGTAACTTCCGAAGCGTCTCTTCAAACTCTACAGTCCAATTCTGTAATAAAAACTGAGATAAAGTTTTAGAAAAATTTGCTGCTCTAGTATAATTTTCATATTGAATAGAGGTAACACAAAGTCCCGCCATTTTTTGTTCGCAGCCCAATTGGGCTAATTGCCACAACATGTCAATCTGTTCCTGAACGAGGTCAATGCGTTGATTCACTACCATTAATCTTCCCAGGATTTGTGAGTTGGCAGAGACCTGTTCATCTAGTGCTGATGTGACCGAGGCAGACAGATGATTAATAGTGTCTACTGTCTGTACTGAAGAGGAAAGGGCCAAAGCAGAGGTGGTAACTGCGCCAGCCACAGCTGTTGTGGCAATGATGGCAACTATAATGGCAGAGATACCAAAATCTCTCTTCACTCTAAAAGTGCTTAAACTATTAGGTGCCTCAACCGGCACAGATACAAATCTAGGTAGCCAAATTACCAAAGCAAAAGGAAAGGCAGTAGCATTCCAACAAAGTCTATAAAAACAAATTTTAGGAATACATCGTAGGGTATCTTTCCAAATAGTACTATCATTTCTTCTTGATTGCAAAAATGGGTGTATTCCAAGGCGAAGTAGAAACTTCAATATGGCCAAGGGTCATCTGTTCTTTTATTAATTCTGTGATGGCCTCTAATTTTTCAGAGGATAGTGGCCATTGAGGAACCCACACCGGATCCTCTGTTTTCCAAGGTATGGGCAGGAATCCCTCAACGGCCCCTAGGAAAAACCCAGACCTTTTCTATCTTGTTTGTTGGAGGGTGAAATAAGTTTGACCCTTCCTTGGCTAAACTTGCCCAAACCACTTCCTTGTTCATATCCCATTCTCGTCATCATTGCTGTAGCCTGTGAGGAATACGAGGTGATATGGGGTGACTCTATAGGATATTCATTGGACAGGATGAAGCCCATACCTTGTAAAATATCTCTTCCCCAAAGATTAACAGGAAGAGGGAGCACATAAGGAATAAATCTTCCTTTCCTACATCAGGTGCCTCCCAATACAAAGCAGTAGAACTGATGGTAGGACTAGATTCCCTAGCCCCTGTAGGGAATGGGAGGACTCAGTAACAGGCCATGTCTTGGGCCACCATTGTGTGGATATAATACTTTTGTCCGCTCCGGTATCCATAATTCCCTCAAAGCTTTTTTCCTGTACCTTTAGGATTAATTTGGGTCTTTCATTTAATGATATCATCAGATAAGCAGAATCATTTCCTGAGGAGCCAAGCTGTCTTGTGTCTGTTTCTGTCTCATCTTCCATACCTGGCATAAGCAATAATTGGGCAATAGGATCACCCTTGCTGATGGAGAACACTCCTTTTGGGCTAGAGGCCAAGACTTGCAATTCAGTAGAATGTTGAGTGTCTACTATGCCTGGCAAGACTATCAAGCCCTTTAGTGTAAGTGACACTCGGCCCAGTATAAGTCCCAGGGCCCCAGGGCTTAACATTACAGGTTCAACTGGGACTGGCTGGACTCCCATCTGAGGGATTAATAGGAAATCGGAGGCGGCGCGCAGGTCCAATCGGCACGGTCGCCCTGGGGTGACTCTGATCGTTCTCTCTCCTGAACTTCCTGGGTTTTGGTCCAACGGATCCCATATCTTTGAGGGCCCTGGCTCCGAGGGCCTGCCACTCCATTTTTTTTGTCATCTAAAGGAGGGAGAAGCCAGCCCTTCATGTCTCTAATGGAACGGCATGAACTGGCATGAACTGGTATCCTTTGCCACATCTGTCACAGAGCGAGGGAACACCTGGTTTCCTGTTAGCCGTGGGGCAATCTCTCTTAAAATGACCAGGCTTGCCACACCTATAACAGACCTTAAGATTAGTTTTATCAACTGGGCGTCTCTGTGACTGGAGAATGGCTGCCGCCAATCCGGCGTTAGTAAGGGGTCCACTAAGCTCGCGACAAACCCGCAGCCAGTCTTGTAACCCCTTATGTTTTCGTGGGGCAATGGCTGCACGACATTCTTGTGTGGCTTGTTCAAAGATTAATTGTTGAATCAGAGGCTCCATCGGACTAGTATCTCCAAAAATACGCCCCGCAGCCTCTGTCATTCTAGCCACATAGTCTGAGAAAGATTCTTGAGGCCCCTGAACTATCCTGGTAAGTTGTGTGTTGGCCTCTTCTTTCTTGGAGAGTGCCTTCCATGCCTTAATGGCTGTAGCTGCAACCTGAGCGTAGGCTCCCCAGTGGTAATGGGTTTGGTCTGCAGCATAGGCTCCCTGGCCTGTCAACAAGTCCATTGTCCATTCCCTCGGTTCAGGAGTGAGAGCGACAGCGTTGGCACGAGCCTGTATTTGTGCGGCTTCGTACCATAACGCCTTCCATTCCATGTATTGACCCATGCTGGGAAGGGCTGCTTGAACAATCACTTGCCAATCTGTGGGAGTTAAGGCATTGCTGGCAAGTCTATCTAATTGTACCAAAGTAAAATTGGCGTTGGGCCCATATTTACGAACTGATTCGGCCAATTCTTTTAGTTGAGTAAAGTCTACAGGAGCGTACACTCGCCCTCCATTTTCTGTTTCAAAAACAGGGAAAGCTGTCCTGAGCTTCTTCCTGACTTTCTCTGAGAGCAGGGAATATCCCGAGTGAGGAGCGTATGGGGGAGGAGGAATTGAGGGGGCCGAGGGAACCGTTTTCTTAGGGGGCTTCCTCAGAGGCTTTCTGATTCTACGCTCATCAGGATGGTATCTCTCTGCCTCGTACTCTGCTGCTTCCTCGTCTAACTCCGCCTCCTCTGTAGAATCTAATGACTCCTCACTGGAGTCCCCAGAGGAACTCTCTGCACTGTCGATAGTAAGTGCTTCTAGGTTGGGGTAAAGCGAGCTTTTCCCGTTAGGGGGTATCTCTCCTTTTTTAGGAGGGTTCTTTTCTTCAGCTGAAGGGTGTTCCTTTTCCTTTTGTTTCGGTACCTTTTTCCTACGTGCGCCCATCCTCTCACTGCGTTCGGTTTCTGACATGCTATCCTGAACATCTTCTAGCGTAGCCTGTCCTTTCCTTATGGCTATCTTACAGTTTTCATCTTGTAGGCAGTTCTTAATAAGTTTCCAGATCGCAACTGTGCCGTTACTCAAATCGTTGTCATCGCGGTGCCTTTCTAAGTCCTTTCCCAGTTTATTCCAAGAGGGGAGAGCCAAAGACCCAGAGACGGCAAACCAGGGGGCAACGCGATCCACCTCTTTTATGAAGTTCCTCAAAGTCCTGTTAGCAATTTTAATATCCCGCTGTTTGAGTACGGCCTCCAAAGTAGTGATTACTGACTGTGATGAACCCATGACAGCCGCGGCTTATCTACGTCCGCCTTAGTACCGTCTCAAAAGTGAAAGTAACAGTGGCCCAGCCCGCGGCTTATCTACGTCCGACTAACGGCCGGGGAGTCAAGAGGAACTTTGTCCCACCTTTATCTACAGGAGGGAGAAAGAGACAAGACCAGTGTCACTGGCTATTTACTTCAGACTACTTTGCCACTAACAATGGCCACCGCGAAGACAGAGCAAAACAAGCACCATGAAAATGACAGCCAAGCACAACCCGAATATTTCAGGAATAGACATACCTCTCCGAACTCACCCCTGCAGTTCTGAATCCTCCTCTATCGAGGGGTCCTCCAAGGTGCTGACGATGGCAAGGTCAAGTGTCCGGGGTTTCTGGCACCAGTTGTCCCGCG
>NW_021621984.1:0-2844 GCF_004785775.1 Grammomys surdaster | reverse complement strand
CAGTGAAGAATTAATTTGCTTTAGGCCTCAGAATTCACAAAGATGCATTTGTTTGTTGATTTTTGCTTCCTTGCAACCCTATATATCTGTCTGTCTGTCTGTCTATCATTGATCCATTTTAAAATAAGACTTCCACCCTATGCTGACAAAAGAGTTTCTTCGAGTTGGCAATTTCCTTCCTATATTGTGGATTTCCTGATGTAGAGGGAAGTTGAACAGGGATTTGGGATGGAGATGGCTGCAGATTGTGATGCTCACTGCTTCAGATGGCTAGGCTGCTCTGAGCTGGGTCTTGGGTGAACTGTAGACTTTGAATGCTGGTGAAAGACACATGTTAGAATGTCAGGTTTCTCAGTCACCAACCCTATGACCTTGGTCACTTGACACATAAAGTTTGAAAAACAGTCAGGAATGACAACTTGTGTGATAGAAGTGTTTCTGGATATGTGTGTGTTTTTTTCTTTTTGAGTGGCTCTGGTGTGGCCATGAGAATGAAGCTCTGAGTTATTGAGGCCAACATGTGCACATGTGCGTGCACACGCGCGCGCACACACACACACACACACACACACACACACACACACACATTGCCTCAGCTTTCTGTGTGTGCTATCCAGATTCTCATGGTGAGATAGCCAGTAAAGGAAGGATTAGCACCCTCAGTTTAGTGGAGTGAAACACAGAAGTTCAGAAAGGTTAAGTAATCCTCCCAAGACATCTCAGCAAGCTAGTGAGATGTAGAACTGAGAGTTTTGTTCTTGCAGCATGCAGTGGTTTGGATTTTAAGAGATTTAAATAGAGAAGTATGTGCTTGAGGTAGGAACTTGCATGGAAACTTAGTGGCAATACCTTGCTTTTTATGTGTTTCCTATTTACCTCCTCAGTGTGTGTATCATTCTGTGTAAGTCAGAAATAATTATAAAATTTCTGTAGTTGGGGATTGCCTAGGATTGATTAACTTGATAAATGTCATCTAGCTCATGGTTCACTGACCCATGAATGAAACCTTTGAAGTTTGAAGTCAGAATCTCCTACTGTTGACAGAAGCCCATAGTTCTTTCATGGCCACAGCAGTGAAGATGGTAATAATCACCTCATGGTGATCAGATTTGACCTCTAGGAAGCCCCTGGTAGAAACTATAAGTAATAGTTTCCTCCTTAGATAGATCTCCCTGTGTGGACAAGGCTGGCTTGGGATTCATGATCCTTCCTTTCCTGTCTTGCAGCTTCTGGATCACAGCCATGGACAACTGTGCTGTTGGGGACCCCTTCCCCCTTTCAGTGGCCATTTTCTTTCTTAATACACCTTTAGGATTTTGAGAGGAGTATGGATCAAAGAAGTTAAGAATGGGGTTCACGGAAAAGGTGCATGGATCGTTTTGGGCTTTTTCAGGGGTCATGTGGTATGAGTTACGGTAGGAAGTAGGAAATATCATTGGGTAGTTTCTTGGAATGTGTTAGTATCTTTCAAGTGAGCTATGGAGCTGGAGGAGTCCTAGTAGGGGCTGAGGAACTTGGATTTTTAGTAATAAACTCACACAGAAAGCACCTATAAGCCTAGGGATGCCTTCTCTACACTTCTGTAGGTTGATATTGTCAACTTCATTCTAGAGATGGAGAAACAGGACAGAACGATTTCATTGCTCATGTCTCCTAGATAGTAGACCATGAACCAGGATTTGAAATAGGGGTGAGGTACAGGTTCTGGTACTTTGTGATTACAAAATAACTGTGTTAGGAAAATCTTGCAATTACTTCATGTTTTACAGATCCTTCAAAGATATTAGTTAACTCTGGATAACTGTGGAAACAGGCTTTGATGCCAAGGGAATTCTAAGATTAATAATCTCCAGGCTCAAGGTTAGCCCAGCTCCAGCACAATTTGGTGCAGGATTTTTGAGCATAAGTATAACTTCTTGGAGGAAGCTAGAAAGACCAATGAGATGGTCAGGCTCCATTCTTTGTTTGGAGCCTGAGTTGAAGACCATTGGGGCACTGCCAGGACAAGACAGGAGACCATCCAATAGTTAGATGACTATACTGCATGTCTGATGTCATATATATTTAGATAGCAGGGACAAATTGCAAATGTCAAATGTATGGACAGTTCAGCTTAGTAGTCAGGGATCCCATGTTTATTGAGCTCTCCTTGGTCATATGAACTTTGTAGTCTGGATTCATTAAGGCCTAGGGCATGGGCTTGGTGTGACACCAGTAGGAATGGAGTGAATCTATTTGATGTGCAAACTTTGGGAAAGTTACTTTCTCCTCCAAATCTCAGATTTATCCATTACAAAATAGAAAATGTCACATCTACCCTGCAGACTGGTTGAGAATATTTCATGAACCATTATGTGGTCTTAGACTTATGTCTGGTTTGAATTTCTCTGTAATTTCAAATGTTTGTATGGATCTACCCATTCACCATCTTAGTTTATATAATCTGAAATCAACCCTGAATGTACGTATTTCCAATTATCCTTACTTTAGAAATAGGTTTTTCCACCCTGCAACTTGCTCAGACTTATCAAGAATTTTCCCTCATGCCTTCTTGCCTTCAAACCTCAAACCCAAACTGCAAGCAAATCCAATCTGTTCATCTTATACATGGACCCAGAGTAGAACCATACTTTGATAGTCAACACTATCCCTCTTCCTGCTATAGCAATGAGCTTTCCCTCATATCATGCTAACCATGGATGCTGTACATTTGTTTTACTCTATTTTGTACATTTCTTTATTCTCTCTCCTTCTCACTCACTCTTTCTGTCTCTCACTCTGTGTGTGTGTGTGTGTGTGTCCGCACGTGCACATGCCCATAAATCCATAAGTATGTGGTGATCA
>NW_021621983.1:0-3075 GCF_004785775.1 Grammomys surdaster | reverse complement strand
GGCCTTGGGCTCTCCAGGCAGAACCTGGGGGGACAAGAAACTGAGTTCATGCTTTGTAGACCTTAGTTTTTTTTATTCCTTAGCAGCTTATACATGTTCATCTCTTCTAGTATAGGCTTTGATTGATGTCTGCTTTGGCAAAATTACCAAGTTCCTGGGCATGTGATGGCTTTAGGACTGCTGTCCTGGTTTCTGTTCAGAGTTATCTGGTCCTCTCTGTTCTCTGGGCAGTGAAGAATTAATTTGCTTTAGGCCTCAGAATTCACAAAGATGCATTTGTTTGTTGTTGATTTTTGCTTCCTTGCAACCCTATATATCTGTCTGTCTGTCTGTCTATCATTGATCCACTTTAAAATAAGACTTCCACCCTATGCTGACAAAAGAGTTTCTTCGAGTTGGCAATTTCCTTCCTATATTGTGGATTTCCTGATTAGAGGGAAGTTGAACAGGGATTCGGGATGGAGATGGCTGCAGATTGTGATGCTCACTGCTTCGGATGGCTAGGCTGCTCTGAGCTGGGTCTTGGGTGAACTGTAGACTTTGAATGCTGGTGAAAGACACATGTTAGAATGTCAGGTTTCTCAGTCACCAACCCTATGACCTTGGACACTTGACACATAAAGTTTGAAAAACAGTCAGGAATGACAACTTGTGTGCTAGAAGTATTTCTGGATATACGTGTGTTTTTGCTTTTTGAGTGGCTCTGGTGTGGCCATGAGAATGAAGCTCTGAGTTATTGAGGCCAACATGTGCACATGTGTGCACACACACACACACACACACACACTGCCTCAGCTTTCTGTGTGTGCTATCCAGATTCTCATGGTGAGATAGCCTGAAAAGGAAGGATTAGCACCCTCAGTTTAGTGGAGTGAAACACAGAAGTTCAGAAAGGTTAAGTAATCCTCACGAGGCATCTCAGCAAGCTAGTGAGATGTAGAACTGAGAGTTTTGTTCTTGCAGCATGCAGTGGTTTGTATTTTAAGAGATTTAAATAGAGACGTATGTGCTTGAGGTAGGAACTTGCATGGAGACTTAGTGGCAATACCTTGCTTTTTATGTGTTTCTTATTTACCTCCTCAGTGTGTGTATCACTCTGTGTAAGTCAGAAATAATTATAAAATTTCTGTAGTTGGGGATGGCCTAGGATTGATTAACTTGATTAATGTTGTCTAACTCATGGTTCATTGAGCCATGATCGAAACCTTTAAAGTCTCAAGTCAAAATCTCCTACTGTTGACAGGAGCCCATAGTTCTTTCATGGCCACAGCAGTGAAGACAGTAATAATCACCTCATGTTGATCAGATTCGACAACTATGAAGCCCCTGTTAGAAACTGTAAGTAATAGTTTCCTCCTTAGATAGATCTCCCTGTGTGGATAAGGCTGGCTTGGGATTCATGATCCTTCCTTTCCTGTCTTGCAGCTTCTGGATCACAGCCATGGACAACTGTGCTGTTGGGGACCCCCTTTCAGTGGCCCTTTTTTTTCTTAATATCCCTTTAGGGTATTGAGAGGAGTAAGGATCAAAGAGATTAAGAATGGGGTTCATGGAAAAGGTGCATGGATCGTTTTGGGCTTTTTCAGGGGTCCCGTGGTATGAGTTACGGTAGGAAGTAGGAAATATCATTGGGTAGTTTCTTGGAATGTGTTAGTATCTTTCACGTGAACTATGGAGCTGGAGGAGTCCTAGTAGGGGCTGAGAGACTTGGGCTTTTAGTAATAAACTCACACAGGAAGCACCTATAAGCCTGGGAATGCCTTCTCTACACTTCTGTAGGTTGATACTGTCACCTTCATTCTAGAGATGGAGAAAAAGGACAGAAGGATTTCATTGCTCATGTCTCCTAGATAGTAGACCATAAACTAGGATTTGAAATAGGGGTAAGGTACAGGTTCTGGTACTTCGTGATTACAAAATAACTGTGAGAGGAAAATCTTGCAATTACTCTGTGTTTTACAGATCCTTCAAAGATATTAGTTAACTCTGGATAACTGTAGAAACAGGCTTAGATGCCAAGTGAATTCTAAGATTAATGATCTCCAGGTTCAAGGTTACCCCCAGCTCCAGCCCAGTTTGGTGCAGGGTTTTGGAGCATAAGTATAACTTCTTGGAGGAAGCTAGAAAGACCAATGAGATGGTCAGGCTCCATTCTTTGTTTGGAACCTGAGTTGAAGACCATTGGGGCACTGTCAGGACAAGACAGGAGACCAACCAATAGTTAGATGACCACACTGCAAGTCTGATGTCATATATACTTAGGTAGCAGAGACAAATTGCAAATGTCAAATGTATGGACAGTTTAGCTTAGTAGTCAGAGATCCCATGTTTATTGAGCTCTCCTTGGTCATATGAACTTTGTAGTTTGGATTCATTAAAATCTAGGGCATGGGCTTGGTGTGACACCAGTAGGAATGCAGTGAATCTATTTGATGTGCAAACTTTAGGCAAGTTACTTCCTCCTCCAAATCTCAGATTTATCCATTACAAAATAGAAAATGTCACATCTACCCTGCAGACTGGTTGAGAATATTTCATGAACCATTATGTGGTCTTAGACTTATGTCTGGCTTGAACTTCTCTGTAATTTCAAATGTATGTATGGATCTACCCATTCACCATCTTAGTTTATATAATCTGAAATCAACCCTGAATGTACGTATTTCCAATTATCCCTGCTTTAGAAATAGGTTTTTCTACCCTGCAACTTGCTCAGACTTATCAAGAATTTCCCTCATGCCTTCTTGCCTTCAAACCTCAAACCCAATCTGCAAGCAAATCCAATCTGTTCATCTTATACATAGACCCAGAGTAGAACCATACTTTGATAGTCAACACTATCCCTCTTCTTGCTATAGCAATGAGCTTTCCCTCATATCATGCTAACCATGGATGCTGTACATTTGTTTTACTCTATTTTGTACATTTCTTTATTCTCTCTCTTTCTCTCTTTCTCTTTCTCTCTCTCTCTCTCTCTCTCTCTCTCTCTGTGTGTGTGTGTGTGTGTGTGTGTGTGTGTGTGTGTGTATGTCCGCACGTGCACATGCCCATAAATCCATAAGTATGTGGTGATCA
>NW_021621982.1:0-1339 GCF_004785775.1 Grammomys surdaster | reverse complement strand
TAGTGTAAGTGACGCTCGGCCCAATATAAGTCCCAGGGCCCCAGGGGTTAACATTACAGGTTCAACTGGGACTGGCTGGACTCCCATCTGAGGGATTAATAGGAAATCGGAGGCGGCGCACAGGTCCAATCGGCATGGTCGCCCTGGGGGGACTCTGATCGATCGTTCTCTCTCCTGAACTTCCTGGGTTTTGGTCCAACGGATCCCATATCTTTGAGGGCCCTGGGACCGAGGGCCCGCCATTCCGTTTTTTTTTTTTGTCATCTAAAGGAGGGAGAAGCCAGCCCTTCATGTCTCTAATGGAACGGCATGAACTGGCCTTATGGTATCCTTTGCCACATCTGTCACAGAGTGAGGGAACACCTGGTTTCCTGTTAGCCGTGGGGCAATCTCTCTTAAAATGACCAGGCTTGCCACACCTATAACAGACCTTAAGATTAGTTTTATCAACTGGGCGTCTCTGTGACTGGAGAATGGCTGCCGCCAATCCGGCGTTAGTAAGTGGTCCACCAAGCTCTCGACAAACCCGCAGCCAGTCTTGTAACCCCTTATGTTTTCGTGGGGCAATGGCTGCACGACATTCTTGTGTGGCTTGCTCAAAGATTAATTGTTGAATCAGAGGCTCCATCGGACTAGTATCTCCAAAAATACGCCCCGCAGCCTCTGTCATTCTAGCCACATAGTCTGAGAAAGATTCTTGAGGCCCCTGAACTATCCTGGTAAGTTGTGTGTTGCCCTCTCCTTTCTTGGAGAGTGCCTTCCATGCCTTAATGGCTGTAGCTGCAACCTGAGCGTAGGCTCCCCAGTGGTAATGGGTTTGGTCTGCAGCATAGGCTCCCTGGCCTGTCAACAAGTCCATTGTCCATTCCCTCGGTTCAGGAGTGAGAGCGACAGCGTTGGCGCGAGCCTGTATTTGTGCGGCTTCGTACCATAACGCCTTCCATTCCATGTATTGACCCATGCTGGGAAGGGCTGCTTGAACAATCACTTGCCAATCTGCGGGAGTTAAGGCATTGCTGGCAAGTCTATCTAATTGTACCAAAGTAAAATTGGCGTTGGGCCCATATTTACGAACTGATTCGGCCAATTCTTTTAGTTTAGTAAAGTCTACAGGAGCGTACACTCGCCCTCCATTTTCTGTTTCAAAAACAGGGAAAGCTGTCCTGAGCTTCTTCCTGACTTTCTCTGAGAGCAGGGAATATCCCGAGTGAGGAGCGTATGGGGGAGGAGGAATTGAGGGGGCCGAGGGAACCGTTTTCTTAGGGGGCGTCCTCAGAGGCTTTCTGATTCTACGCTCATCAGGATGGTATCTCTCTGCCTCGTACTCTGCTGCTTCCTC
>NW_021621981.1:0-4092 GCF_004785775.1 Grammomys surdaster | reverse complement strand
TTGTGAGTTGGCAGAGACCTGTTCATCTAGTGCTGACGTGACCGAGGCAGACAGATGATTAATAGTGTCTACTGTCTGTACTGAAGAGGAAAGGGCCAAAGCAGAGGTGGTAACTGCGCCAGCCACAGCTGTTGTGGCAATGATGGCAACTATAATGGCAGAGATACCAAAATCTCTCTTCACTCTAAAAGTGCTTGAACTATTAGGTGCCTCAACCGGCACAGATACAAATCTAGGTAGCCAAATTACCAAAGCAAAAGGAAAGGCAGTAGCATTCCAACAAAGTCTATAAAAACAAATTTTAGGAATACATCGTAGGGTATCTTTCCAAATAGTACTATTATTACTAACAAGCCAGATAAAAGGGGGCCAAACACATACTGGTGTGGGTTTAAAGGCCAACTCCCTAAAAGGAGAATAAGAAATGACTGAGGTCATCCAGGAAACACTTCTTGACCCTGCCCGTCCTTTCCAATCGTATTTTAACTGTCCTTTGGCAGCCTTGCCTCCATTAATCATAACCATGGAAGATAAATCTGTGCAGCTTCTGTTAATGCCACAAAGAAGCCATTGATCAAAGGGATTAGCAACCATGCTGTGGACTGGTTATAAATTTGGATATACTGACTGGTTTTATTAGGGGAGGGAATGATCATAAAACATAGGCTCCCTTTCAAAACATAACTATTGTTAGTTTCCACAGCGTTTTATTGGTCGCAAAAAAGCATGGAAACACCTGAGCATTATGCATCACTGGCATAGGAATAGGGAATGTATTCATTATGGCCCATCTCTGAACCCCCAAAATACTAGGAACCCAGAGATGGAGGATCCACAGCATCACTGGGCTGTTGGTCGCTGGCAGCATCTTGGTCCGGTTCTCCGACCTTCCTTGTTAATCTCTCTGGGATCCAAAATGGGCTTTCTTCATTCTGTGGGAAAACACAAACAGCTCCCCTGGATCTTATCAAAATAGGATCCGGTCCTTTCCATTTATTAGCCAGAACATCTTTCCATTTCACTAGATCCTTTGGTCGATCAGGTTCTGCGAAGTGGCGGTCAGCCGCTGTGCGACCATGATCATCTAAATTTAAAAAATTGAGAGTAAAGAGTGCCATAGATATGGCTACTCTGGGAACTGGGGGAAGGATGTCTTTCATTCCCCCTTTCTGTTTTAATAGATAAGTCTTCAAAGTACGATGTGCACGTTCGACAATGCCTTGTCCTTGTGGATTATAAGGTAGACCTGTCAGATGAGTAACCCCCATCTGCCTGCAAAACTGGGAAAACTTTTTGGACACATAAGCTGGTCCATTATCCGTTTTTAGAATCTTAGGTTGGCCCCAAGCACTCCATGCCTCAAGACAGTGTTGAATTACATGGGAAGCTTTTTCCCCCGTCAATGGTGTAGCTGACAGAACTCCAGAACAGGTATCAATGGAGACATGTAGATATTGTGACTTCCCAAAAGAAGGTATGTGAGTCACATCCATTTGCCAAATTTGTAACGGCTGTATGCCCCTGGGATTAATTCCTACATGAGGGATTGATAAGAATTCACAGCAATTCTGGCATTGCACAACAATATCTCTTGCCTCTTTTCTGGTGATAGAAAAACGGCGTCGTAGAGTCTCTGCCGTTACATGAAAAGTATTATGAAAATTCTTTGCCAGATCTAAGGGGGACAATAGGACCATAGCCATCACCCTTGTGGCCCTGTCTGCCAGCTCGTTGCCTCTGCTCATAGGTCCGGGGAGTCCAGAATGAGCCCGAATATGTGTAATAAACACTGGGGCTCTCCTTTGTAACAAAGCTTGTTGAATTTTCAAAAAGATGTCATGTACAGGGCTAGAAGATTTAATAACCCCCGCTACTTCTAGGAGATTCACTGCATTCACCACATAAGCAGAGTCAGAAACAATGTTAAGGGGACCTGGAAAAATCTCAAGAACCTCTAATACGACCATGCATTCAACCACTTGAGGAGATGTTATAGCATAATGTTTGGATACCACCTTGTCATCCACCACGTATGCCCCTATGCCAGTGGCAGATCCGTCAGTATAGACGACAAGCCCTCCTTTGATGGGGCCTGTAGAAGTAACTCTAGGAAATACAAGGGACTGTCTCGATGCAAATTGTAATATGGGATGTTTAGGATAATGATTATCAATTTTTCCTAGAAAGGTAGACACTAATATTGCCCAATCATCAGAAGAAGCGGCTAAAATTTGTATTTGGGCAGCTGTATAAGGCACAAAAAGTGTGGCTGGCTCAATTCCAAAATGAGTAATGGCTGCCTTAACACCCCTACATGCAAGTTGTGCAACCGCCCCTGGATACCAATCAATTCTTTTGTTTGGGGATATATTAGGGTGAATCCATAATAGGGGTCCCTGTTGCCACAAAACAGCCGTCGGTAGACTCGCTGTTTTTAAAATACATAGAGCAAAAGGTAAAGAGGGATCAATACGCTGAAGTTGTGCATCCTGTAATGCATCTTCGACTAATTGCAAAGCCTGACGGGCTGCAGGGGTAAAACTTCTGGGCGAAGAAATATGTGGGTCCCCTTCAAGAATGGCGAACAGAGGCTTAAGTTCTACTGTGGGGATCTTTAAAAATGGCCTGATCCAATTTATATCTCCCAGCAGTTTTTGGAAATCATTAAGGGTGCGGAGGCAATCTCTGCGGATCTCAACCTTTTGAGGACGTATACAAGTGGGAAAGATAGATGTTCCTAGAAATTCTCCCGTACTAAACAGTTGCACCTTTTCTGTAGCTATTTGTAAACCCCATCGCCCTAACAGGTATGATAACTGTGGATAAACCCTCTTCAGAGTCTGAACCTCTTTATGAGCAATCAAAATATCATCCATATAATGAAGAATAAGAATGGCAGGAAATTGTTGTTGTAAAGGCTCTAAAGCAGCTTGCACAAAAGTCTGGCAGATGGTGGGGCTATTAGCCATGCCCTGAGGCAAAACCTTCCATTGAAACCGTTTATCTGGGCCAGCATGATTAATAGCAGGCAGTGTAAAGGCAAACCGAGGTCTATCTTGAACACACAGTGGAATGGAAAAAAAGCAGTCTTTAATGTCCACTATGAGAAGAGACCAGTCTTTTGGAAGAGCAGAAAGGACGGGGAGCCCTCTCTGCACTTGGCCCAGCAAATTCATCTGTTCATTAATTGCCCGGAGGTCGTGTAACAACCGCCATTTCCCAGATTTCTTCTTGATTGCAAAAATGGGTGTATTCCAAGGCGAAGTAGAAACTTCAATATGGCCAAGGGTCATCTGTTCTTTTATTAATTCTGTGATGGCCTCTAATTTTTCAGAGGATAGTGGCCATTGAGGAACCCACACCGGATCCTCTGTTTTCCAAGGTATGGGCAGGAATCCCTCAACGGCCCCTAGGAAAAACCCAGACCTTTTCTATCTTGTTTGTTGGAGGGTGAAATAAGTTTGACCCTTCCTTGGCTAAACTTGCCCAAACCACTTCCTTGTTCGTATCCCATTCTCGTCATCATTGCTTTAGCCTGTGAGGAATACGAGGTGATATGGGATGACTCTATAGGATATTCATTGGACAGGGTGAAGCCCATACCTTGTAAAATATCTCTTCCCCAAAGATTAACAGGAAGAGGGAGCACATAAGGAATAAATCTTCCTTTCCTACCATCAGGTGCCTCCCAATACAAAGCAGTAGAACTGATGGTAGGACTAGATTGATACCCTAGCCCCTGTAGGGAATGGGAGGACTCAGTAACAGGCCATGTTTTGGGCCACCATTGTGTGGATATAATACTTTTGTCCGCTCCAGTATCCATAATTCCCTCAAAGCTTTTTCCCTGTACCTTTAGGATTAATTTGGGTCTTTCATTTAATGATATCATCAGATAAGCAGAATCATTTCCTGAGGAGCCAATCTGTCTTGTGTCTGTTTCTGTCTCATCTTCCATACCTGGCATAAGCAATAATTGGGCAATACGATCACCCTTGCTGATGGAGAACACTCCTTTTGGGCTAGAGGCCAAGACTTGCAATTCAGTAGAATGTTGAGTGTCTACTATGCCTGGCAAGACTATCAAGCCCT
>NW_021621980.1:0-7669 GCF_004785775.1 Grammomys surdaster | reverse complement strand
CTTTAGGGGCATCTTTAGCTTCTAGAGAGATGGTCTGCCAGGTTTTGCTCTTGGCACTCTGTAAGAGTTAGCACATTGTTTACTTAAGCAAACACAGAGTAGGTACTTTTTTTTTTAATTTTTATTGGATGTTTTATTTACATTTCCTATGTTGTCGCCCTACCCCATCCCCCACCCACCCAGGAACCCCCAATCCCCTCACCCCTCCTCCTTCTCTGTGGATGTAACCTCTATCTACCCCCACCACTCCCACCTCCCCACCCTCAAAATTCCCACCCCCTGGGGCATCCAGCCTTCATGTGGTCAAGGTTCTCTTCTTCCACCTATGCCCAGCAGGGCCCTCCACTCTTACATATTCAACTGAAGTGCTGGATCTCTCCCTAAGTGCTCCCAGGCTGGTGGTTTAGACCCTGGGAGCTGTGGTTGGTTGGTATTGTTGCTCTCCTCATGGTGCCACAAATCCTTTTAGCTCTCCTTCAGTCTTCACTCTAACTCCTCTATTGAGAACCCCATGATCAGTTCAATGGCTAGTTGTGAGCATCTGCCTCTGAGTATGTCAGACTCTTGAAGACCTCTGAGGAGATATCCATATCAGGCTCTTATCAGCATGCACTTCCTGACTTCCACATCAGCATCTACCTTTGGTGATTGCACATGGGATAGATACTCAGGTGGAGTGGTCTTGAGACGGCCCCTCCTTCAGTTTCTGTCCCTCACTTTGTCTCCATATTTGCTCCCTTGAGTATTTTGTTGCTCCTTCTAAGAAGGACCGGATCACCCCCACTTGGTCTTCCTTCTTTATGGGCTTCATGTGGCCTGTGAGTTGCATCTTGGGCATTTCAAGGTTCTGGGCTAATTTCCAATAATCAGTGAGTGAATACCATGTGTGTTCTTTTGTGATTGGCTTACCTCACTCAGGATGATAATTTCTAGTTCCATCCATTTACCTAGGAACCTTTCGAATTCATTGTTTTTAATAGCTGAGTAATACTCCATTGTGTAAATATACCACATTTTTTGAATCCATTCCTCAGTTGAAGGACATCTGGGTTCTTTCCAGCTCCTGGCTATTATAAACAAGGCTGCTATGAACATAGTTGAGCATATGTCCTTGTTATATGTTCGAGCATCTTCTGGGTATATGCCTAGGAGTGGTATAGCTGGATCCTCAGGTAATGCTATGTCCAATTTTCTGAGGAACCGCCAGACTGATTTCCAAAGTGGTTGCACCATCTTGCAGTCCCGCCAACAATGGAGGAGTGTTCCTCTTTCTCCACACCCTCGCCAGCATCTACTATCACCTGAGTTTTTAATCTTAGCCATTCTGACTGGTGTGAGATGGAATCTCAGGGTTGTTTTGATTTGCATTTCCCTGACGACTAAGGATGCCGAGCATTTCTTTAGGTGCTTCTCGGCCATTCGAGTTTCTTCTGTTGAAAATTCTTTGTTAAGCTCTATACCCCATTTTTTAATAGGGTAATTTGGTTGTCTGGAGTCTAATTTCTTGAGTTCTTTGTATATATTGGATATTAGCCCTCTATCAGATGAAGGATTGGTAAAGATCTTTTCCCAATTTGTTGGTTGTCGTTTTGTCCTATTGACAGTGTCCTTTGCCTTACAGAAACTTTGCAATTTTATGAAGTCCCATTTGTCAATTCTTGATCTTAGAGCATATGCCATTGGAGTTCTGTTCAGGAACTTTTCCCCTGTGCCCAAGTATTCGAGGCTCTTCCCCACCTTCTCTTCTATTAGTTTCAGTGTATCTGGTTTTATGTGGAGGTCCTTTATCCACTTAGACTTGAGCTTTGTACAAGGAGATAAGAATGGATCAATTTTCATTCTTCTACATGTTGTCCTCCAGTTGAACCAGCACCATTTGTTGAAAATGCTGTCCTTTTTCCACTGGACAGTTGTAGCTCCTTTGTCAAAGATCAAGTGACCATAGGAGTGTGGGTTCATTTCTGGGTCTTCAATTCTATTCCATTGATCTTCCTGCCTGTCTCTGTACCAATACCAGGTAGTTTTTATCACTATTGCTCTGTAGTACAGCTTGAGGTCAGGGATGGTGATTCCTCCCGAAGTTCTTTTATTGTTGAGAATAGTTTTCGCTATCCTGGGTTTTTTGTTATTCCATATGAATTTGAGAATTTCCTTTTCTAACTCTGTGAAGAATTGAGTTGGTATTTTAATGGGGATTGCATTGAATCTGTAGATTGCTTTTGGCAAGATGCCCATCTTTATTATATTAATCCTGCCAATCCATGAGCATGGGAGATCTTTCCATCTTCTGAGATCTTCTTCGATTTCTTTCTTCAGAGACTTGAAGTTCTTGTCATACAGGTCTTTCACTTGCTTGGTTAGATTCACACCAAGGTATTTTATATTATTTGCAACTATTGTGAAGGGTGTCATTTCCCTAATTTCTTTTTCAGTCTGTTTATCTTTCATGTAGAGGAAGGCTACTGATTTGTTTGAGTTGATTTTATAACCAGCCACTTTGCTGAAGTTGTTTATCAGGTTTAGGAGTTCTCTGGTGGAAGTTTGGGGGTCACTTAAGTATACTATCATATCATCTGCAAATAGTGATATTTTGACTTCTTCCTTTCCTATTTGTATCCCTTTGACTTCTTTTTGTCGTCTAATTGCTCTGGCTAGGACTTCCAGTACTATATTGAATAGGTAGGGGGAGAGTGGGCAGCCTTGTCTAGTCCCTGATCTTAGTGGGATTGCTTCAAGTTTCTCTCCATTTAGCTTGATGTTGGCTACTGGTTTGCTGTAAATTACCTTTACTATTGTTTAGGTAGGGGCCTTGAATTCCTGATCTTTCCAAGACTTTTATCATGAAGGGATGTTGAATTTTGTCAAATGCTTTCTCAGCATCTAGTGAGATGATCATGTGGTTTTTTTCTTTAAGTTTGTTTATATAGTGGATTACATTGATGGATTTCCGAATATTGAACCATCCCTGCATTCCTGGGATAAAACCTACTTGATCATGATGGATGATTGTTTTGATGTGTTCTTGGATTCTGTTTGCTAGAATTTTATTGAGTATTTTTGCATTGATGTTCAAAGGGAGATTGGTCTGAAGTTCTCTTTCTTTGTCGGGTCCTTGTGGGGTTTGGGTATGAGTGTAATTGTAGCTTCATAGAACGAATTGGGTAGTGTTCCTTCTGTCTCTATTTTGTGGAATAGTTTGAAGAGAATTGGTATTAGGTCTTCCTTGAAGGTCTGATAGAATTCAGCACTAAAACCATCTGGTCCTGGGCTTTTTTTAGTGGGGAGACTTTTAATGACTGCTGCTATTTCCTGAGGGGTTATGGGATTATTTGGATGGTTTATCTGCTCCTGGTTTAACTTCGGTACCTGGTATCTGTCTAGGAAATTGTCCATTTCATCCAGGTTTTCCAGTTTTGTTGAGTATAGGCCTTTGTAGTAGGATCTGATGATTTTTTGAATTTCTTCAGTTTCTGTTGTTATGTCTCCCGTTTCAGTTCTGATTTTATTAATTTGGATACTGTCTCTGTGGCCTCTGGTTAATCTGTCTAAGGGTTTATCTATCTTGTTGATTTTCTCAAAGAACCAGCTCCTGGTTTTATTGATATTTTGTATTGTTCTCTCTGTTTCTATATGGTTGATTTCAGCCCTGAGTTTGATTATTTCCTGCCTTCTACTCCTCCTGGGTGTATTTGTTTCTTTTTGTTCTAGAGCTTTTAGTTGTGCAGTCAACTTGTTAGTGTGTGCTCTTTCCAGTTTCTTTTTGTAGGCACTTAGAGCTATGAGTTTTCCTCTTAGCGCTGCCTTCATGGAGTCCCACAAGTTTTGGTATGATGTGTCCTCATTTTCATTGAATTCTAAAAAGTCTTTAATTTCTTTCTTTATTTCTTCCTTGACCAAGTCATCATTGAGTAGAGAGTTGTTCAGTTTCCATGTGCACGTGGGTTTTCCATTGGTTTTGTCATTATTAAAGACCAGTCTTAGTCTGTGGTGATCTGATAAGATGCAAGGGATTATTTCAATCTTTCTGTATCTGTAGAGGGTTGTTTTGTGACCAATTATATGGTCTATTTTGGAGAAGGTACCATGAGGTGCTGAGAAAAAGGTATATTCTTTTGTTTTAGGATGAAATGTTCTATAGATGTCTGTTAAGTCCATTTGGTTCATAACTTCTGTTAATGTCAAAGTGTCTCTGTTTAGTTTCTGTTTCCATGATCTGTCCATTGCTGAGAGTGGGGTGTTGAAATCCCCCACTATTATTGTGTGAGGTGTAATGTGTGTTTTGAGCTTTAGTAAAGTTTCTTTTATGTATGTAGGTGCCCTTGCATTTGGAGCATAGATGTTCAGAATTGAGAGTTCACCTTGGTAGATATTTTTCTTTGATGAGTATAAAGTGTCCATCCTTATCTTTTTTGATTAATTTTGGATGAAAGTCGATTTTATTTGATATTAGAATGGCTACTCCAACTTGTTTCTTGGGACCATTGGCTTGGAAAATTGTTTTCCACCCTTTTATTCTGAGGTAGTGTCTGTCTTTGTCACTGAGGTGCGTTTCTTGTATGCAGCAAAATTCTGGACCTTGTTTGTGTATCCAGTCTGATAGTCTGCGTCTTTTTATTGGGGAATTGAGACCATTGATGTTAAGAGATATTAAGGAAAAATGATTGTGGCTTCCTGTTATTTTTGTTATTAGACATAAAGTTATGTTTGTATAGTTATCTTCTTTTGGGGTTGTTGGAAGATTACTTCCTTGCTTTTTCTAGGTTGTAGTTTCCCTCCTTGTGTTGGCGTTTTCTATCAATTATCCTTTGAAATGCTGGGTTTGTGGGAAGATATTGTGCAAATTTGGTTTTGTCATGGAATATCTTGGTTTCACCATCTATAGTGATTGTGAGTTTTGCTGGGTATAGTAATCTGGGCTGGCAATTGTGTTCTCTTAGGGTCTGTATGATGTCAGTCCAGGCTCTTCTGGCTTTTATAGTCTCTGGTGAGAAGTCTGGTGTAATTCTTATAGGTCTGCCTTTATATGTTACTTGACCTTTTTCCCTTACTGCTTTTAGTATTTTTTCTTTGTTTTGTGCATCTGATGTTTTGATTATTATGTGACGGGAGGTATTTCTTTTCTGGTCTAGTCTATTTGGTGTTCTGTAGGCTTCTTGTATGTTTATGGGCATCTTGTTCTTTAGGTTAGGGAAGTTTTCCTCAATACTTTTGTTGAAGATATTTACTGGCCTTTTAAGTTGGGAATCTTCATTCTCATCTATACCTATTATCCTTAGGTTTGGTCTTCTCATTGTGTCCTGGATTTCCTGGATGTTTTGAGTTAGGAGTTTTTTGCATTTTGCATTTTCTTTGACAACTGTGTCAATATTTTCCACCGTATCTTCTGCATTTGAGATTCTCTCTTCTATCTCTTGTATTCGGTTGGTGATGCTTGCGTCTATGACTCCTGATCTCTTTCTTAGGTTTTCTATCTCCGTGGTTGTCTCCCTTTGAACTTTCTTTATTGTTTCTATTTCTAGTTTCAGATCCTGAATGTTTTTGTTTAATTCCTTCTTTGTGTTTTCTGGCATTTCTTTAAGGGATTTCGGTGATTCCTCTTTAAGGACTTCTACCTGTTTACTTGTACTCTCCTGTATTTCTTTAAGAAAGTTACTTAATTCCTTCTTATAATCCTCTATCATCATCATGAGAAGTGATTTAAATTCTGAATCCTGCTTTTCAGGTGTGATGGGGTGTCCAGGGCTTGCTATATTGGGAGAACTGGGTACTGACGATGCCAAGAAACTTTGGTTTCTGTTGCTTATGTTCTTGCGCTTGCCTTTCGCCATCTGGTTAACTCTAGTGGTACCTGCCCTCACTGTGTAAGACTGGAGTCTGTATTTCCAGTTATCTTGCTTATTGCAGAGCTCCTCGGAGTCCAGATGTCTTTGTGGTCTTATGCTCCTAATCTCCTGGGTGGAAGAACTCCTGGGACTCAGGCCACCTCTTGGATCTGGAAATCCTTCTGCTCTGAGTGCAGTGGCTCCTCGACTGCTCTGAGTGGAGTGGTTCCTCGATGACTCAGGATTCAGTTTCTCCACAGGACAGAAGCAGACCGACTCTGTGTCTGCACTAGCCCAAATTACCAGGCAGGGGCGGAATGGAAGTGGAATTCCGGAGGGGCGGGGTTTGGGTAGCTGCTGTGCCCTGAATGTCCCTGGCTCCCAGATGTATCTCTGGGGCTTAGGGAGTGAGATGGAGTTCTTACCAGCTTCTCTGAGTGCAGTGGCTCCTCGATGACTCAGGATTCAGTTTCTCCACAGGACAGGAGCAGACCGACTCTGTGTCTGCTCCACCCCAAAGGGAGTAGGTACTTTTTTATAATTTCGCTTTGGAGATGAGAAAACCCAGGCTGGGAGATGTGACAAATTCAGAGACTAAGACTCAGCAAGGAGAAGGAGTTCTATGTGCCCAGGAAATGGCTTGGCAAAGCACTTACCATGCTAACAAAAGCACTTGAACTTGGATCCCCAGTACTGACTTAATGTTGTTGTAGTATCTTTTGTGATCTCATTGCTGAGACACAGAGACAGGCAGATCTATAAAGCTCACTGGCCTGCTAGTCTAGTCAGTTGGTGAGCTCCAGATTCAGTGAGAGACCCTGTCTCAAAAACTAAGGTGCATGGTGTTTGAGGTGGACAGCCAGCCTCAACCTCTGGTTCCCATATTCATGTGTATACACATTAACACACAAATGCACCTCATACACCCACATGAACACCACATACCACATGCACTTATACATACACTATGCAGGCAAAAGAGAAGGAGTATTAGAAGAATTTAAACTATCAATGGTTGTCAGAATAGCTACCAAACTGTCTAAGCGCCTTTAAAAGAAAAAAATGCATCCAATAGAAGCTAATAAAAGCATTTGATATTTTCTCATTGACTGGGATAGTATGGGCTCTCGCTGTGTGCCAGCAAGTGTATTAAGTGCTTTGCACACAGGGTAGGAGGCTTTAGTGAGTAGGTTTCAGGTCACACCACCTCTACTGTATAAATGAGGAAATTTCACTTGCCTGAAGTTGCAGAACTGGTAAATGATGGAGCTCGGATAAAATTGTCATAAAGATATCTTTGAATTTCCTTACCTTTTACTATATACTAAGAACATGGATCATGACTCAGTAAGTTGCCTAAAAGTTATAGGAAACAAGGACTTAGAGATGGACCTACTGGTCAGATTGTGGACTCCAGGAGTATCAGGTCTTACAGCACAGATCCACATCTGAGCCCAATTCTCAGACATCAGGTATCTGAGTGGAAGAAGGCATTTATGTGTGTGTGTGTGTGTGTGTGTGTGTGTGTGTGTGTGATTGTGTGTGTGTGATTGTGTGTGTTTGTGTGTGTATGTGTGTGTGTGTGTTGTTGTTCTAAATTCTAAAAGTACAATAGAGTTATAGTTTTCAAAGTTTGCTGTCTATTTGGGCTATTATATTAAGATTCAAACTCAAGCTGCCCTCCATAGCAGTTTAGTTAAAAGTTTTGGGGACCTGTACATCCTATTCAAAGCACTACAGGTTTCTATAGCAATGGCTCAGTGGAGCCTATTGTATAGGACAGATAGTGGAGGGCTGGAATGGTTTTTTACCTCTGCAGTGAAGGAGAAAGTGAACAGGGACACATC
>NW_021621979.1:0-2551 GCF_004785775.1 Grammomys surdaster | reverse complement strand
TCCTCTCCCAGGGATGGCAGCCAGATCCAGATCTCCAAGGCAGGCATCACATATTTCAATGAGACCAGGCTAAGAGAGGCCTTGGACATCTCAGGATCTTTGCCTCCCTCCCTCCCTCCCTCCCTCCCTCTCTTCCTTCTTTCCTTGAAAGATATTCCTACTTTTCCAAACTCTCTGATTTCTCCTATGTCTATCCACAACTTCTGCATTCCTGACCCACTTCATCTCTACAGGACTAGAACACTGAAAAGATGGATGTACTGAACTCTTACTGAGCTGAGAGAAAAATCTGATATCTCTCAACTTGGCATTCAGTAAGGCAGCTAGATCTGGTTCCCATTCTGATTCTGTGAATGTTGTCACAGACAGTTCAAGCTGCTAAGGTTTTTCTGTCAGCTATGGAATCTTAGTGCTAATAGGAAACTTTGGAATCCAGTTTTGCCTCTCGTTTGTAAAGACACCTATATGGACACTTAGAGAGGTAAAGGTAGAGGTTTGGGATTATATAAATAAAGTCACACAGCAAGTTGGTGTTGGTGTGCCATGAGATCTGCACACAATGGTGCTTAAAACACCATGAAGCTGGGTAGAAGCTGTAAGAGCACATGTGTGGGACCTCTAGATGGGCACGACTGCTTGGTCCTGTAATGCAAACCAGCATAGCAGTTACTTTGGGTGAAGCCTAAGGTCTATGTTCTCACAGGTTGTTTTCCCCCTAAGGACCTTGGATGCCAAGTAAGAGTGGAACTAAAAGAAGCAGTGTTATGCTTGAAGACCAATTCAAGGTTATCTGTCAGCCCTTGCCCTTGGAAAGTCCTCTCTCAGGACACTGGAGCACTGTTGGTGGTGGCCTGTAAACTCTGCCTTACTTCTTCCTCCCTGTGTTGCCCAACCATCTTGCTGTATCTCCTTTGCCACTTAGGACCTCTCTTTGAAGCAGGCTGCTGAGGTTCTCGCTGCCCTTCTTCCTCCGAAAATTGACTCCTGGAGAGGAGCAAAGTACTGAATTTGGAGCCATGACATGGTGCATGGACACGTAAGTCCTTCTTGCCTCAGGGTGTGAGTTTTCTGGGTGTAGTGGACAGATCACAGTGCTCAGAACCCACAGATTAATCTGGCTTGGCCTTGCTTTGGCATTTTGATAGATAATGTTGAGTGTGATGGAGAGAACCTTGGAGTCTCTCTTTGACATTTATAATGATCTTGTATGGTTGGCATTTTTTATATCTGGTCTAGCACAGTTAGGAGTATGTGTGTGGGTATTAGGAGAGAGAGAGAGAGAGAGAGAGAGAATGTGTATTAGGAGTGTGTGTATGTTTGTGTGTGTGTGTATCATGGTTGAGAGGTTAGTGGCTCCCTTAAGGTTAAATTCATTTTTCTGAGGTTAAGTTTATATCCACTTGAATGAGCCTCCCGACTAGAGCTGTGTTACTTCTCTGTGCTCCAGGACAATTGTCAGTCTGTGGCTCAGACTGTGAACACACGGAATATGTGGACAGAATGAACATATTACCACCTTGATTCCCCCTTGTGATCAAGGGCTAGCCTGGGGTAATATGGATACGTCTGACAAGAGAAGGGTGAGGTAAATTCATATTGGCCTGGGACTTCAGACTGAGTAAGTTGAGGGAGGGAGTATTAAAAAGAGAATACTGTTAAGTTTTGGCAGAATGAGCAAGGAGTGTACAGACGGATGGTTAAAGTGGGGGGCAGGATGTGTCAGCCTCCTGGAGTGGATTCTCTGAGTCCACATTCTGTACCATGCCTGACTGGGCCTGCATTTTAGCCTTGAGCTTTTGCCAGAGCCCAGCCAGCACTCACCACCCTGGCTGGCACTGACCCCTTGGCACTGGCTTGAATACCATTAGTCTTTGTGTCTAATCTGCAACGTGTGCAGATGCAGAAGTGGCTCAATTGATGACTTGTCTTCCGGAGCACTCAGGGGATCCTGGGGGACTCTGTTGCTCAGATCTTTCTGAGATGTTAAGGAGCTCTTGGTAGAGATCTGTGTGGGGAGGTTAATGATGATTGTCCTGACTCCTCAAATCACTCTTTCTTTTCTTGTCTGGTAACTTTGGTTCAATTTAAGTAAGTTTTACATTTCTAACTGAGATAATGTTTAAGAACTATAGTTCTTGAAGGTTTAATTCACAGGGAAAGTGAGAGCATGAACATGCAGAGGCTATGATCAACCAGGCACAATGCTGGATTCATTCTTTGCATTATTCATCTGGAGTTGTACTGTCTTCCTGTAGGGGATTCACTGGTTCATTCATTCATTCATTCATTCATTCATTCATTCATCACTCATTCACTCAGTTTTCGTTGAGCAAGGCAGCAACCAAGTTCAGATCTAAGACTTTATCAATGACAATAAGAGCCATGGAGATCAGGAAGAGCGGCATCCTTGGGCTACAACTACATCTTTGATGGATGTGAACTCTCCTAGTAAGGAAAGGCTATTTTGTTTCCTTTCTTCTCCAGATCAGGAGACTGAGCATAGAGCTAGGTTGTTCACTGTTAACCAGCATAATGGAGGAGCTTGTTCTCA
>NW_021621978.1:0-1421 GCF_004785775.1 Grammomys surdaster | reverse complement strand
AGTCATAATTCAATAATCAATAGAATGCTATGTCTTCTAATCCAATTTCTTGAAGTTAACATATACATTCAATACTTATAAAAGATTCTTAATCCAAGGCAGAGGAAGAATAATCTGACAGCTTGTGCAGGGGTGGGTATAATTCAGGAATCTTACCAACATAACCCACAACTGAATGCAACAAAACTGAATGTTGGAGATAAATTATCTGTATTTCAGATCTCCCAGAGAGCTATAGATGTCATATTCTTGTGCCTCTGAGAAAGAAGATGAATGCCATGATTCCTGATATGACTGTTTTGGACTAACAACAACCATATGCCTTTTAATTCCTCATCATTTCAATATTCTCAGAATTCTGTTCTGACAGCTACAGGAAAACCCTGGTGATGGTAAAGCCATGCCTGTAAGGTCCCAGGACACTCAAGCCAAAGTTCTCAGCACAAAGAGATCTAGTGTTACCCTGAGGGACAGCGAGGGCAGGGAATAAGAGTCAAAGTCAGGGCAGAAAGGATGATGGATATGGGAAAGGGGACAGGGAAGAGAGAGAATTTGTCCCAGAGTGGGACACATAGGAAAATGGCTGTTTTTGAAGGTAAAATGGAACAACTCATGTGAGGATGAGGGGTTTATTTTTAATTGAACTCGTTAATTAGGATATTCAAAGGGGGCCTTGATTGATTGATTGATTTTTACATTCCAATTCCTGACCTCTCCCCTGTTCCCTCATAAACAAGTCCCTCCTCTTCTGAGAGAGTAGGGGTCCATTTAATATCCCCCAACCTTGCTGCATCAAGTCTCTGCAGGATTAGGGGCATCATATCCCACTGAGGCCAGACAAGGGAGTCCAGTTAGGGGAATGGATTCGAACTTAGATAACAACATTATGGACAGGCCCCACCCTTGTTATTAGGGGACCCATATGAAGACTGAGATACTCATCTGCTATATATGTGCTGGGGGTCTTGGTCCAGCCCTTGTATGCTCTTTGGTTGGTGGCTCAGTCCCTGAGGTCCCCTGCAATTATGGAGTGATTCTCATTGCCGAGTTCTAATATTTAGACCTTTTATCTGGTAGATCCTTTTAATTTTTACTAAGCAGAGTTTTCATTCCTGTTAATGCAGGCCTACTTCAGCATTAAGTTCAAAATGGCTTGAGCTTCTAAGGGTCAGAAAGGGCCTGATGTGCTTCAACATTTTAGTTATTGATATCAACAGTCTCACCCTGTGTACAATTATTGTGTAAATCTTTTCACTCTGTCTATTAAATAATGTAGTGGGAGTTATTTACCCTCTGAATACAGGTGCTCTGCCCCAGGTGTAATCTGATGAAGACAGGAAAGAGCCTGTTATCTAATGTCATTACCATTTTAGAAATGGGAACTGGTAAAGCTGGATAGAACTGCCACCAAGGTAGAATCT
>NW_021621977.1:0-2375 GCF_004785775.1 Grammomys surdaster | reverse complement strand
GCAACTATGACATTGTACTTTAATTCTTTAGAATCTGCTTTGGATTCATTTATTTTCATGAAATTCTCAGAGGCTACACATTTCATTAAGTGAGAAACAAATTCATTACCAAAGGTGCTGAGAAGTATCACTGTCTGTTTCACTTCAGCTGCATGAAGATTGAAGTTCTTTAATACAGAGGAGGGAAAAAGTGTCTTTTCAGTAGTACCTAATTGACTTGTTTTGCTAAGTTGGTTAAGTAGGGAAGGAATTCTTACAATGTCAGGTATCACAGATGTTGCATTCCTTCCTTTTATCTACAGATGTTTTCTGGTGATTAATGTTGGGGTAGTCAGGTAGCCAATAGTCTTTGGATAGCGTCCTTCATGTCAAGAAGTCTTTCAATTCTCGTTTCTGTTCATGGTTTCATGGAAAGAAATCCTCTAGCTCCTTGTCATTTATTCAACTGGTCTTGAATCCAGATGCTCAGATTTCTTTTTTACTTCTTTCATCTGGAAGCAAAGATGAAAAGTGTATGAAAGAAGTAGAATTTAGAAGAGATGTTCAAAGGGTCCCATCTAAAAGTACCAGAGGACAGGGGTAAATGGAGCCCTGTTGAGGAGCACACCACCTTGTCTTTTAACCTCATGGTCTCCTTTTTTCATTTCTTTCTATTTTTCTTAATTATTTCTTTTATTCACAATCTAAAAGCTATGTCCCTTTCTGGTCCCCCGTACATGAGTTCTTCACCCCATCACCCCTTCCCCTTTACTTCTTAAAGGATACTCCCCCACCCACCCATCCATTCCCACTTCAGCCTGCAAGCATTTTCCTTCCTTGGGGCATTATGTTTCTACAGGATTAAGTGCATCTTTTTCCCTTGAGGCAAGACATATGTAGCAGAGGCCATGGACCAGCCCATGTATACTTTTTCGTTGATGACATTGTCTCTGGGAGCTCTGAGGGGTCCAGGTTAGTCGATATTGTTGTTCTCCTATGGGGTTGCAATTCACTTCTGCTCCTTCAGTACATCCCCTAACTCTTTAATAGGGGTCCCAGATCTCAGTCCAATGGTTGACTATAAGTATCTGTATCTGTCTTAGTCTGCTGCTGGTAGAACCTCTCAGAGGACAGCCATGATAGGTTCCTGTCTGCAAGCACAGCATAGCTTGTATATTACAACATAATAATAGTGTCAGGGTTTGGTACCTGCACATGGGATAGATACCAAGTTGGGCCTGTCTCAGAATGGCCTTTCCTTCAGTCTCTGCACACTTACCTCCAGCTGAAAAGCACTTTCCAATGTAATTTTAAGAGAAGGTACATTAATGAATCCTCTTGGGCTGTTTTCTAGCTTGTTTTGCTGAGCTCCCTGTCTCTGAATCACAGCTCTGAGGCCACAGCTTTCTCTCACCATTGAATGCATCAAGAGAACAAGCAAGAAATGGAACAGATATTCTAGAATAATAATATGGGGGTATTGAAAAAGTGATCAAAATATACTTTTAGACAAATGTCATAATGAAGCCATCCCTTTATACAATGACTATTCGCTATTTACAATTTAAGAAGTAAGAAAGAAAAAGTTCAGTGCAACACAAAAGTAAAATCACACAATTTACAGAAATGAAAAAATTTGTGTGTGTGTGTGTGTCTGTGTGTGTGTGTGTGTGTGTGTGTGTTTAATGTGTTCTCAGAGAAGTAATGAGACACACCTGGAAGGTGAGAATTTCTTATAAAAGGCAAAACTTGCAAACACTAAAACTGAGTGAAAACTGACTGACACACACTTAAATAATGGAGAAATGGTGATTCCATGCTAGGGCAGAACATCAGGCAAGAAGCTGAAGACACATCCATAATTCCAAGAATCATAGCAGAAAAATTCAAAACCAGAAATGAAGTTAGTTTTACAATAGTAAATTCACTAGTTATTTAAGTGCATTTCTTCTATTAAACTTATGTAGTAGTTTTCCTTATTTGTATTATTTTTTTATATACATCAATAGAAACCATTTGATTTTCTTAAAGTTTAAAATAAAAAGCAATGAACCCTCAAGCAGCATTTCTAAGCATTTACTTGTGTAATGAGTGGCTACAAGGAGAGTAATGAAGAAGGATAAGGAGAGGACTGGGTAACAGGTAGGGAATAGCCTGACTTACCCCAATGCTAGCTGTGGTAAGTGCTGCTGAGCATCTGAGTTCTGTGGTTCAACAAAATCTCAGAGGTAAATATTTCTAACATATTCAGAATAAGATGGTAGATCATCCAAAAATATATTAATTCTAAAACTATCACAATACAAAATGTTCAGGATACTTGGGACAAGGAAGAAATGGATAGCAGTCTTGTTACCTTGCCCTGTTTGGAATCTTCATTAAACCCTCCATGTCGT
>NW_021621976.1:0-2375 GCF_004785775.1 Grammomys surdaster | reverse complement strand
GCAACTATGACATTGTACTTTAATTCTTTAGAATCTGCTTTGGATTCATTTATTTTCATGAAATTCTCAGAGGCTACACATTTCATTAAGTGAGAAACAAATTCATTACCAAAGGTGCTGAGAAGTATCACTGTCTGTTTCACTTCAGCTGCATGAAGATTGAAGTTCTTTAATACAGAGGAGGGAAAAAGTGTCTTTTCAGTAGTACCTAATTGACTTGTTTTGCTAAGTTGGTTAAGTAGGGAAGGAATTCTTACAATGTCAGGTATCACAGATGTTGCATTCCTTCCTTTTATCTACAGATGTTTTCTGGTGATTAATGTTGGGGTAGTCAGGTAGCCAATAGTCTTTGGATAGCGTCCTTCATGTCAAGAAGTCTTTCAATTCTCGTTTCTGTTCATGGTTTCATGGAAAGAAATCCTCTAGCTCCTTGTCATTTATTCAACTGGTCTTGAATCCAGATGCTCAGATTTCTTTTTTACTTCTTTCATCTGGAAGCAAAGATGAAAAGTGTATGAAAGAAGTAGAATTTAGAAGAGATGTTCAAAGGGTCCCATCTAAAAGTACCAGAGGACAGGGGTAAATGGAGCCCTGTTGAGGAGCACACCACCTTGTCTTTTAACCTCATGGTCTCCTTTTTTCATTTCTTTCTATTTTTCTTAATTATTTCTTTTATTCACAATCTAAAAGCTATGTCCCTTTCTGGTCCCCCGTACATGAGTTCTTCACCCCATCACCCCTTCCCCTTTACTTCTTAAAGGATACTCCCCCACCCACCCATCCATTCCCACTTCAGCCTGCAAGCATTTTCCTTCCTTGGGGCATTATGTTTCTACAGGATTAAGTGCATCTTTTTCCCTTGAGGCAAGACATATGTAGCAGAGGCCATGGACCAGCCCATGTATACTTTTTCGTTGATGACATTGTCTCTGGGAGCTCTGAGGGGTCCAGGTTAGTCGATATTGTTGTTCTCCTATGGGGTTGCAATTCACTTCTGCTCCTTCAGTACATCCCCTAACTCTTTAATAGGGGTCCCAGATCTCAGTCCAATGGTTGACTATAAGTATCTGTATCTGTCTTAGTCTGCTGCTGGTAGAACCTCTCAGAGGACAGCCATGATAGGTTCCTGTCTGCAAGCACAGCATAGCTTGTATATTACAACATAGTAATAGTGTCAGGGTTTGGTACCTGCACATGGGATAGATACCAAGTTGGGCCTGTCTCAGAATGGCCTTTCCTTCAGTCTCTGCACACTTACCTCCAGCTGAAAAGCACTTTCCAATGTAATTTTAAGAAAAGGTACATTAATGAATCCTCTTGGGCTGTTTTCTAGCTTGTTTTGCTGAGCTCCCTGTCTCTGAATCACAGCTCTGAGGCCACAGCTTTCTCTCACCATTGAATGCATCAAGAGAACAAGCAAGAAATGGAACAGATATTCTAGAATAATAATATGGGGGTATTGAAAAAGTGATCAAAATATACTTTTAGACAAATGTCATAATGAAGCCATCCCTTTATACAATGACTATTCGCTATTTACAATTTAAGAAGTAAGAAAGAAAAAGTTCAGTGCAACACAAAAGTAAAATCACACAATTTACAGAAATGAAAAAATTTGTGTGTGTGTGTGTGTCTGTGTGTGTGTGTGTGTGTGTGTGTGTTTAATGTGTTCTCAGAGAAGTAATGAGACACACCTGGAAGGTGAGAATTTCTTATAAAAGGCAAAACTTGCAAACACTAAAACTGAGTGAAAACTGACTGACACACACTTAAATAATGGAGAAATGGTGATTCCATGCTAGGGCAGAACATCAGGCAAGAAGCTGAAGACACATCCATAATTCCAAGAATCATAGCAGAAAAATTCAAAACCAGAAATGAAGTTAGTTTTACAATAGTAAATTCACTAGTTATTTAAGTGCATTTCTTCTATTAAACTTATGTAGTAGTTTTCCTTATTTGTATTATTTTTTTATATACATCAATAGAAACCATTTGATTTTCTTAAAGTTTAAAATAAAAAGCAATGAACCCTCAAGCAGCATTTCTAAGCATTTACTTGTGTAATGAGTGGCTACAAGGAGAGTAATGAAGAAGGATAAGGAGAGGACTGGGTAACAGGTAGGGAATAGCCTGACTTACCCCAATGCTAGCTGTGGTAAGTGCTGCTGAGCATCTGAGTTCTGTGGTTCAACAAAATCTCAGAGGTAAATATTTCTAACATATTCAGAATAAGATGGTAGATCATCCAAAAATATATTAATTCTAAAACTATCACAATACAAAATGTTCAGGATACTTGGGACAAGGAAGAAATGGATAGCAGTCTTGTTACCTTGCCCTGTTTGGAATCTTCATTAAACCCTCCATGTCGT
>NW_021621975.1:0-14265 GCF_004785775.1 Grammomys surdaster | reverse complement strand
ATAATACCAACTTAGATAAGGTGTTTCTTAAATTAAAGAAATCTCCATGAATGTAGATGCTTGGAAAGAAAGAAAGAATGAACACGACGCAAACTTCTTAAGCAAAATAGTCACTTCACCATTACACTTTGGCCAAGATTATTTAATTGCACATTTAAGCAACTCTTAAATATCTTTTCCAATTAATATGTGAACTATCTACTTGAAACTACTTTTTTTCTGGTCCAATAATGACTTAAAATCGCAGGAGTCATCCAGATGATAAGCTGAGGCCAATTTGAAACTCTAATGCAAGCAGTTATATTTTGAAATGATGTATAACTTTCAAAGACATAGAAAAGAATTTTAAACAGGGTAGATTTAATTTTATAAAATAGCTCATAATATTCAAAGAGTGTATTAAAAGGTTCTTGTGTCCCATACTTACCTATCAAAACACCACACTTTTTTTTATTTTTATTTTTATTTTTTATCTTTATTTTTTTATAGGATGTTTTATTTACATTTCATATGCTGTCCCCTTACCCCATCCCCCACCCACCCAGGAACCCCCTATCCCCTTACCCCTCCTCCTTCTTTTCTGTGGATGTAACCCCTACCTACCCCCCCACTCCCACCTCCCCACCCTCAAAATTCCCACCCCCTGGGGCGTCCAGCCTTCATGAGGTCAAGGATCTCTTCTCCCACCTATGCCCAGCAGGGCCCTCCACTCTTACATATTCAGCTGAAGCCATGGATCCCTCCCGAAGTGCTCCCATGCTGGTGGTTTAGACCCTGGGAGCTGTGGTTGGTTGGTATTGTTGCTCTCCTCATGGTGCCGCAAACCCTTTCAGCTCCTTCAGTCTTCACTCTAACTCCTCCATTGAGAACCCCATGATCAGTTCAATGGCTAGTTGTGAGCATCTGGCTCTGAATATGTCAGACTCTTGAAGACCTCTGAGGAGACATCCATATCAGGCTCTTATCAGCATGCACTTCCTGACTTCCACATCAGCATCTACCTTTGGTGACTGCACATGGGATGGATACTCAGGTGGAATGGTCTTCAGATGGCCCCTCCTTCAGTTTCTGTCCCTCACTTTGTCTCCATATTTGCTCCCTTGAGTATTTTGTTGCTCCTTCTAAGAAGGACTGAATCACCCCCACTTGGTCTTCCTTCTTTATGAGCTTCATGTGGCCTGTGAGTTGCATCTTGGGCATTTCAAGGTTCTGGGCTAATATCCAATAATCAGTGTGAATACCATGTGAAAACACCACACTTTTACTCTATTGATTTTGCCATTAGTATTTTACTCATAGTAGAAATCTTTTTATTTTAGGCATAATAAAGTTTGTAAGGCAGCTATTAGAAGTATCTAGAATGTAGACTGTACTGTGAACCTTTTCCCCAGGACTCTCCTCAAAGCTCCAGTGACCTCCTTATTCCTCAGGCTGTAGATGAGGGGATTCAAAGCGGGAGTGAAAATTGTATAAAAAACTGAGCTGATATTGTCTTGTTTGGGGCTGTGGAAGGAACTGGGCAGGATATACATGACAATAGCACCCCCATACCACATCCCAGCCACAGTCAGATGGGAAGAGCAGGTGACAAGGGCTTTCTTCCTGCCCTTGTTAGAGAGCATGTGGAGCACAGTGAATAGAATTAGTGAGTAGGAGGCCAGGATGACAGCAAGAGGGGGGATGAGCAAAGTAACACCCATCAAATAAACAATGAGTTCATATGTGGAGGTGTCTGCACAGGCCAGCTTCAGCAAGGGAGGGATCTCACAGAAGAGGTGTCTGATCTGCCTGGACTTACAGAAAGGATATTGCAAGGTATACATGATGTATCCTAGAGCACTGAGAGATGCAAGAATCCATGAGGTGGCTATCATAAGACAGCAGACTTTCTGACTCATTAGGATTGTGTAGTTCAGAGGATGACAGATGGCTACATACCTGTCATAGGCCATAAAAGACAGAAGAAGGTCCTCTGCACTACCAAGTGTTAGTTCCAGAAACATCTGAAGGGCACATCCCTCAAATGAAATAGTGTTGTCTTTGAGCAGAAAATCCATGACAGCCTTTGGAGTGATAACTGATGTGAGAAGGAGATCCATGAGAGAGAGCTGCCAGAGCAGAAGATACATGGGCAAGTGAAACCGGGCATCCATAGTGATGACCAGCAGCAGCAGTCCATTGCTGGTCAAGGATAAAAAGTACATGGCTGTGATAGTGGCACAGAGAAGTTCTGGAAAACCACTGTCATCCAGAATACCTACCAAGATGAAGCCACTTTTCAAGGTGTAATTGCAGAATTCCATTCTGTGTGATCTTTAGTTGCCTAGAAAACATATGGCTAGTGAAGTTTTGCTAATATGAACTCAATTTGCCTAACCCCTTATGCTACGCAGTATGACTCTAATAACATGGGATATGAGATCTTTACAAATAGCTTTACTTCTTGATTTCTCCCTCTCCCCCTCCCCTTTCCCTCCCCCTCTCCCTCCCTCTCCCTCTCCCTCTCCCTCTTTTTCCCTCTCCCTCCGTTTCACTTGAGTCACATAAAGATCCATGTATGTGTAGAATAGGTAGTATGAACATTAAAAAGTCACCTCACAAAGTACTATCCAGGACACTAAACCTGGCATATGTATGTCTTTCTTAGATAAAAGAAATATCCTAACATGGGTCATTGTAGTATAATGTTTAGAAAATAGTCCTAAATATTTTTGTTTTCTGAATATAAATACTTTGAATATGAAATTCTAAATTGATTTCAATAAAGTACTGCTATATATGTTTTTTTCACATTTCAATTTTTTAGAATTTATTTTTTAATTATGTTTATGGGCCTAGAGCAATGATCATCTGTTTATAACTAGGCTTCTACAAATCATTCCATGGCATGACATACATACATTAATATTTCATTAGTTTTCCTTCTCTGTCAGTCATTAACTTAACAGTTAATGGTCTGAAAATTTTAAACAAATATCTCTTTGCGTTGGATGGCTTTTTGGAAGGTTTCATCATTATCCAAAGTCAGCAACATCCACAAGGTCTAAAGACCTATGTTGAGATTTCTGCAAGAGAGGAAGGACCCAAGTTGAAAGTGTAATACAGAATCTCTTTCAATCCCAGTTGATTCTTTTCCATGTTTTAGTATTAAATTATACTTTTTTGAAGTAAATTTTGTTTTGTTTACAATTCAACACATGTCCATGATTTATTAGAATAACCATCTCTCCTCCTCAAACTCTCAAAGGCTTCTATCCTTCTTAATTTAAAATAAAATAAAAATAGACAAGAAGGAAAAGGAGACCAAGAAATCTGATTCTGTAGCTTCTGATCTTAAGATTTTCTTTGAACATCCTTTTTCCCTGGACCAGTGTTTCCAGGACCTGGCTATGCATTTCATTAAAAGAGAGACATATCCTTACCTCTGGTTCTAAGAAACCTAGCTTCCTGACCACCTCAGCTTCCCTTGGGCTGCTTAAAGCCTGAAGATGCTTCACTACAGTTGAGGAGATCAGATGTAGTTTACCTTGACAGTAGTTAATTGGTTTGTTTTGTTAACTTGCTGCAGTGTGTCAGGGGTCTGCGAAATATCAGGTGTCAGGGCGGTTGTATTCCTTCCTCTGAACTGCAAGTGTGCTCTGGAGATGGAAGTGGTTGCAGCCAGGTAGCTTATATGTTTTCAGTAGTTTCCTATCAAGTAAGAAGATGGTTTTCCTATTATCAGATATGAACGGAAGTAGTAGAAACTGCTTCTCCTTTCCCTGTGGCATAAAGGGGGTCCCAAAGCACTTTGTCCTTTCCCAGGCAGCTCTTGTGTCTGAATACTCAGATTTATTTATCACTGCTTCCCACTGTAGGAAGATACTAAGATCTATGGAATAAATTTAAATTAGAAGAGATTTGCAAGACCATGTGCTGACTTACCTGAATGTCTCTATGGTCAGTTGTAAGCCATGAAAATTTCCAGGAATAACCTATTTTGTCCTTTGAGCCCATGATCTTCTCTCTGCTTTTCTTTGTGCATAGCTTCAGAGGGACTCATTTACCAACTGAAAAACTTTCCCTTGGAAATTTTGGTCTAAGACATAGCAAATTAAAGAATCCTCTTGGGTGTTTCTTGGCTTGCTTTTCCTGAGGTCGTCCGTCTATCACTTAATGAGATTTAAGGCCTTAGGTTTATTTATCTCTATAGTTTAGGATTCAACTCACTTGGGCTCCAAAGTGCTGAGATTATAGTAATTTACTACTTGGTTTTACCAGAGTTTTATTTAATCCTAGAGGAAATATTGGAAATCAACTGTATTTTTTTTTAAAAAAAATTATTAAAAATGGGGAGGAAGGATGGGGAAAATTGTGGGAATAATGACTGGGAGGGAGGTAGTAAATAGAATGTAAAGTGAATTAGTAAAATAACTACTACTAATAATAATCTAAAAAATTTATGACATTTTTTCAGTTTTTGACCCTTTCTTTCCCCTTTCCAATATCCTTCCAAATCGTTTCTACTCTACTACCCACAAAATTTATGGCTCATGTTTTTGCTGTCTCCAAACCACTTTCCCAAAACAAACAAAACAAAACAAAACAAAAATTCAAAACAATTAAACAGTAAGACAAAAAAATATAAAAACATTGAACATGGAGAAAGCTAACTGTTGCCCAAATAGAAGTTTCAGCCCTATTGACTGGTGTTCATGGTACTGGAGTTTAGTAGTTTGCACTGGAGAAGGAAAGTAATCATCAGTGTCACTAGATCACCAGCCATAAAATCTGTAACATAAATATCTGGTGATATAGTGGTACACATGTTTTGGGAGTAACCAAGTCCCATTTTAAAAACTGAATTTAAGATTCATTCTTTGAAATGGAATTAGTACCTGACACTGTAAAGTGTCCAAGAGACTTAGACTAGATAAACCATTGGTCTTGGAGAAAATCCACTTCTGCTATTTAGCAACCCCCCCCCCTTTCTTTAATTTCTCACTAAACAGACCTGCAGAGATTTCTCTAGTGTGGCCAGATTCTGACCCCAGTTAGAGAATGAGTACCCCAACTTTTGTGCAGAGTGTTTTCTTTATTTCTGTTCCTCTTTGATTAGACTATTTCTAACTCTATATGGCAGTTATGTGTAAAGTATGTAGCTATATGATCTGCTTTTCCTGACTCTGTTGATCCAGTATAACTTTTCTGTGGGCTTATGTCTTAGTGCTACAGCTGTCTATCTTCAGTGATGGTTGAAGAAAGAGAGCTCAACTTTTCAAATATTCAATAGGAAATGAAAAGAAATCAACACAAATTTAGAGATGTAGAAGTTTAATATTCATTAAAACAGTTCACTGCTTCTGTTTACATAAGCTATCCATGATGTAAATATACTTAGATAACAATACCCTATTAATAATGCCTTATTAATAGCATTAATAAGAGAAGAAGGGAACATGTGTCAAAGTCCTTAGGAAATAAAACCCTACTGCCACAACATCTGTGCACAGATGAACTGCCATCAATGAATGAACTAAACTGAAACATGAAGAATAGACCTCCAAAAACTCCTAGTAAAATAATTTCAGAAGAAAAGTAATTCCAGATGATACAGTATATAAGGAATCATGGTGAGCTCAGAATCATATTTAGTAATTGAGTGGATAGAATTAATTTTAAAAATTCAAAAATATTTCTATTTTTAAATATATAAAACTTACAAAAATGATAACACCAGAGATGGGTTTCATTAGCATTCTTTTTTAAAACAAAAAATTTATTTATTTATTTTACATTCTGCCCACTGCCCCTTGTTCTGGTTACCCCCTTCTACAATCCTTCAGCCTATCCACCTCTCATTTTCCTCTGAAAGAATAGGGGCTCTCATAGGTAATCCTGCTTGCTAGCATATCAAGTCTCTGCTAGGCTAAGCACATCCTTTCTCACTGAGGCCAGACAAGGCTCTTCAGTTAAAAGAACATGTCCCACAGACAGGCAACGACTTTTGGGATAATCCCTGTTCCAGTTATTCGGGATTCACGTGAAGACCAAATTGCATATCTGTTACATATGCTGGGGGTGTGGGGTTGCGCTTGGGGAGAAGGTTCAGTGCGTGTATGCTCTTGGGTTGGTGGTTCAGTCTCTGAGTGCCCCAAAGGTTCAGGTTAGTTGACATTGTTGGTCTTCCTGTAGAGTTCCTATATCCTTCAGGGTCTGAAATCCTTCCCCCAGGTCTTCCAAAAGAGTCCCTAGGGTCTATTCAATATTTGGCTGTGAGTTTATATCTCTTTCTGAGTCAGTTGGTGTGGTCAGGCCTCTCAGTGGGCAGTCATGCTAGACTCCTGTCTTCAAGCATAACCGAATTAGTGTCAGGGATTGGTGCTTGCCCATGGGGTACGTCTCAAGTTGGGCAGGTTATTGTTGGCCATTCCCCTAGTCTCTGCTCCATTTCCTGTCCCTGAATTTCTTGTAGGTAGGATAAATTTGGGGATTGAGAGTTTTGTGGTTGCATTGGTGTACTTATTGTTCAACTGGAGTTTCTACCTGGCTATGGTATGTAGCTACTTCAGGTTCCATATCCCCAGTGCTGTGAGTCACAGCCACAACCACCTCCACTGATTCTTGTGTGTCTCCTCTATTCCAGGTCTCTGGCGCGTCCTTGAGATTACCACCTCCCCCTATCTCCCCAACCCCTGTTAGTTGCAGTTTTCCATTCATTCTAATGACCTTCAGGCCATCTCTCCTGGCCCTCCCCGTACATGATCTTGAACTTCTCCCCCAAGTCCCCTCCTCATAACCTCTCCCACCTAGTTCCCTCCCTCCATCTGTTCCCCCTTCTAAGTGAGATTCAGTCTTCCTCACTTGGGCCTTCTTTCTTATTTACCTTCCTTGGGTTTGTGGAGCATAGCATGGGCATCCTGTATTTTATGGCTAATATCCACTTACAAATGAATGCTTACCATGCACGTCATTTTGCAACTGGGCTACCTCACTCAGGCTGGTATTCCATTCATTTGCCTGAAAATTTCATGTCTGTTTTCAGTAGCTGAATAGTATTCCATTGTGTGGTAGACTTAGAAATTTTAAACCTACTTTTAATAAGGGATCTCAAATGCTATGACTCCCCTTCTAGCCCACTGTCCCAAGGTAGGGGAGAAACACTATGTGAGTCTGTCATAGCAAAAACACCACATGAATTTGTCTTAGTAAAAACCACATGTATTTGCATCACATGATACAACCAGAAACTTCCACTTCAGTGTAGACATACCACATTTTCTTTATTCGTTCTTCAGTTGAGGGACATCTAGGTTGTTTCCAGTTTCTGGCTATTACAAATAAAGCTGCTATGAACATAGTTGAGTAACCATACTCATTGGATGGTGGAACATCTTTCGAGTGTTTGCACAGGATGTTTTTGAGGTAGAACTATTCCCAGTTTTCTGCAAACTGCCAAATTGATTTTCAGAGTGGTTGTGCACATATGCACTCACACCAGCAATGCAGAAGTATTTTTCTTGCTCAGAATCTTCCCTACCATGTGCTGCCACTTGAGTTTTTGTTCTTATCCATTCTAACTGGTGTAAGATAGACTCTCAGAGTTGTTTTGATTTGAATTTCCTTGATACTAAGGACTTTGAACACTTCTTTATGTGATTCTGATACATTTGAGATTCTTCAGTTGAGAATTCTCTGTTTAGCTCTGTACCCATATTTTAATTGGGTTATTTGGTTTGTTGGTATTAAACTTCTTGAAAAATTATATATATCTATATCTACATATCTACATATATATCTATATCTACACACATGCACACATGAACACACACACACACACATATGTTTGGATATTAGCCCTCTTAGCCTTCTGTCAGACATAGGATTGGTGAAGATCCTTTCCCAATCTGTAGACTGCCATTTTATTGACACTGTTCTTTGCTTTACAGAAGCTTTTCAGTTTCATGAGGTTCCATTTATCAATTGTTAATCTTAGAGCCTGAGCCATTGATGTTCAGTTCAGAGAGGTATCTCTTGTACCAATGAATTCAAGGGTATTCCATACTTTCCATTCTATTAGATTTAGTATATCCTGTTTTATATTAAGGTTTTTGATCCACTTGGACTTGAGTTTTGTGCAGGGTGATAGATATGAATATATTTGCATTTTCTACTTTACATTAGACCAGCATCATTTGTTGAAGATGCTTTCTTTTATCTACTGTATGGTTTTGCTTTCTTTGTTAAAAATCAAATGTATATAGGTCTGTGGGGCTTTTTCAGGGTCTTCAGTTCAATTCCATTGAGGAATCTATCTGTTTCTATATCAATACCATGATGTTTTCATAACTACTTTTCTGTGGTATAGCTTGAGGTCAGAGTTGGTGATATCTCTGGCTCTTGACATAGAACTATTTGTAATTTTCTGAAATACTGCCTGATTGATTTCCATAGTGGCTTTTTTGATTTGCATTTCACTGATGACTAAGTAGTTTGAACATTCCTTTAAATATTTCTCGGACATTTGAGATTCTTCTGTTGTGATTTCTTTGTTTTAATATGAAATATACCCCATTTTTAATTGGGTTATTTCATTTTTGGGGGGTAACTTCTTGAGTTCTTTATGTATTTTTGATATTAGCCCTCTGACAGATGTAGGGTTAGTGAAGATTTTTTCCCCAATTTGTAGGTTGCTGATTTATACTATTGATGGTGTCTTTTGCTTTATTGAAGCACTCAGAGATATGAGTTTTTCTCTTAGCACTGTTTTCATTGTATCATTTTCCATTTGGGTATGTTTTACCTTCATTTTTTTAAATTCTAAAAAGTCTTTAATTTCTTTTTTTATTTCTTCCCTGACCAAGTTATCATTGAGTAGATAGTTGTTAAGCTTCTCTGTGTATGTTCCCTTTCTGTTGTATTTTTTGTTACTGAAGACCAGCCTTATTCCATGGTGGTACGATAGAATACATGAGATTAATTCAATGTTCTTGTATTTGTTGAGATTTGTTTTGTGTCTGATTATATTGTCTGTTTTGGAGAAGATACCATGAGGTGCTGAGAAGAAGGTATATTCTTTTGTTTTAGGGTGAAATGTTCTGTAGATGTCTGTCAAATCCATTTGGTTCATAACCTCTGTTACTTTCCCTGTGTCTCTGTTTAGTTTCCGTTTCAATGACCTGTCCATTGGTGAGAACAAGGTGTTGAATTCTCACACTATTATTGTGTGGGGTTCAATGGGTGTTTTGAGCTAGTAAACTTTCTATTCTGAATGTGGGTGCCCTTGCATTTGAGACATAGATGTTCAGAATTGAGACTTTCTCTTGGTAGATTTTTCCTTTGATGAATATGAAGTGTCATTCTCCATCTCACCTGATAACTTTTGGTTGAAAGTCTATTTTATTGGATATTAGGATGACAACTCCTGCTTGTTTCTTGGGACCATTTGTTTGGAAGACTTTTTCCAGCCTTTTACTCTGAGATAGTAACTGTCTTTGTTATTGAGGTGTGTTTCTTTTCTTTTTTCTTTCTGTCTTTTTTTTTTTTTTTTGGGGGGGTTTGTCGAGACAGGGTTTCTCTGTGTAGTCCTGGCTGTCCTGGAACTCACTCAGTAGACCAAGCTGGCCTCAAATCCGCCTGCCTCTGCCTCCCAAGTGCTGGGATTAAAGGCATGTACCACCACTGCCCGGCGAGGTGTGTTTCTTGTATGCAGCAAAATTCTGAATCCTGTTTACATATCCAGTCTCTTTTTATTGGGAAATTGAGTCCATTGTTGTTGAGAGCTAAAGACAGACCATTGTTAGTTCTTATTTTTGTTTCTGGAAGTGGTATTATGTGTGTACAATTCTTTTGGGTTTGTTGTGAAATGTTTAATTTCTTGTGTTGTCTTGGGTGTAGTTACCCTTCTTTTGTTGGAGATTTTGTTCCAGTACCATCAGTAGTGCTGGATTAGTAGACTAGTATTGTTCAAATTTGGTTTTGTCATGGAATATCTTGGTTCCTTCAACTATCATGATTGTTAGTTTTGATGGATATAGTAGCCTAGGCTGGCATTTGTGTTCTCTGAGGGTCTGGGTGATATCTGTGCAGGATCTTCTGGTGTTTAGATTCTCTGTTGAGAAGTCTGGTGCAATTCTGATAGTTCTACCTTTAAGTCACTTGGCCTATTTTTCTTATAGCTTTTAATATTCTTTCTTGGTTCTGTGCATTTCATGTTTTGATTATTATGTGAGGAGAAGATTTTCTTTTTGATTCAATCTATTTGGTGTTCTATAGGATTCTTGTACATTTATTCCTATCTCCTTAGGTTAGGGAAGTGTTCTTGTATGATTTTGTCGAAGATGTTTTCTGTCCGTTTGAGCTGGGATTCTTTACCCTCTTTATTTGTATTATTCTTAGGTTTGACCTTTTCATTGCGTCTTGTATTTCCTGGATATTTTAGGTTAAGTGCTTTTTACATTGTATTTTTTTGACCAATGTGTCAATATTTTCTATAGTATCTTCTACAACTGAAGTTCTCTCTTGTATTTCTTTTATTCTGTTGGTGATGCTTGTATCTGTAGCTCCTGATATTTTTTCTTAGTTGTCCTTCTCCAGCATTGTCTCCTTTTGTGTTTTTTTTTTTATTGTTTTTATTTCCATTTTTAGGTTTTGGTCCATTTTGTTCAGTCCCTTTACCTGCTTGATTGTATTCTCCTGTATATCTTTAAAGGACTTATTTGTTTCTTTTTAAAGGGCTTCTGCCTATTTGCCTGTTTTCCTGTATTTCTTTAAGAGAGTTTTTTTATATCCTCTTTAAAGGCTTCTAGCTTCACAAGATGGGATTTTAGGCCATTATCTTGCTTTTTTCAGTCACTTTAGTGTATCCAGGGCTTGGTGTGGTGAGAGAACTGGGTTGTGGTGGTATGGAATTGCACTGTGTTCTGTAGCTTATGATCTTGCACTTGCCTTTATCCATCTGGTTATCCCTGGGGTTAACTTGCCTGGGTGTCTCTTACCTGCCTCCTTGGAAGCAGGTATAGCTGATCTCCTTGGAGGAAGGTAGTACTGTCTCTGATTAGGTTGGGCCTCTTGTGTTTCTAGTTAGAGCAGGCATCCTTTGTCCCTGGTTACAGAGGACCTCCTGGGTGATGCACAGGCTGTATCATGTGAGCAGATACAGTTCCACTGATTTGGCCAGGGTAGGAAGCAAACCAGAGCAAAGGTGGAGCTCAGTTGGAGGTCAGGGGAGTTGGGTCCCTGGTGTTCCCAGCTGGTGTGGGCATTTGGTCAAGATTCTTACCTGTGTCTTTGGTTATTAAAGATCACCTGGGAGGAGCACAGGCTGTAGCATGTGGGTGAGTATCAGGCTGCTGATCTGACCTGGATAGGAAGCAGACAGGAATGGAAGTCTCCCACTATTAATGTGTGATGTTTGATGTGTGACTTAAGCATCAGCAATGTTTCTTATACAAATGTGGGTGCCTTTGTATATGGAACATAGATATTCAAAATTGTGATATAATCTTGATAGTTTTTTTTGTTTGTTTGTTTAACTTTGGTGAGTATGAAGTGTCTTTTCCTGTTCTTTTTTATTAATTTTGGTTGAAAATCTCTTTTATTAAATATTAGGATGCCTTCTCCAGCTTATTTCTTGTGTCCATATGCTTGGAAATTTTTTCCAGCCCTTTACTCTGAGGCAATGTCTATCTTTATAGCTGAGGTGTGTTTCTTGTATGCAGCAGGTTGATGGATCCTATTTTCACTTCCTCTCTGTTAGCCTGTGTCTTCTTTTGGAAAAATTGAATCCAATGACTTTGAGAGATATTAATGACTAGTGATTATCATTTTCTCTTATTTTGATGTTTGTGATGTTAGTGTGTGTGTATGTGCAGGGGGTTTCTGTGTGAGTTCCTTGTTTTTGCTGGTATGAAATTACTCGCTTCCTTTGTATTCTTGGATGTAGTTATCCTTCTTGGGTTGGAATTTTCTTTCTAGTATTTTCTGTAGGTTTGGACTTGTGGCTGGATCTTGTTTTAATTTGAATGTATCTTGAACTATCTTGTATTCTCCATCTATGTTGATTGAGAGTTTTGCTGGGTGTAGGTTGGCATCTGTGTTTTTTTTTTTAAAGGTTGTAGGCTATCTGTCTAGGCCCATCTAGCTTTTAGAGTCTCTGTGGAGAAGTCGGGTGCTATTCTGTTAGGTTGGCCTGTTGCAGTAAATCTCCAATGCAAATAAGCCTGATAGAAGAAAACATAACTCCATAATTATGAATATAAATTGCATGCCTAGATTGGGCAGATTTACCACTACACTCCTCTATTCCCCATCTATGAGATCCCTTATAACTTGTGTTTTTTCCAGGCCATGGCTTCTCCACCATTGTCTTTCCACCTCTCTCTTTCGGTAGTCCTTCTCTCCCTTACCCCCAACTTGTTTACTCCACCTCCTCTTCTACTGCCCAATCACCAGCTCTAGCCTTTATTTTACAAATTAAGATCGTCAGAAGGTTCACAAGAAGTCACCTGTATACTGATTCACTATTCATCTGCAGCCCCTCCCTGGAAAGCAGAATTAGCATCAAAATACAAGACCAGAGCTATCGATAACATCCGCCTTTGTACGTTACCTGGCTTTTTACTCTTACCACTTTTAATATACTTTTCTTTGTTCCATATATTTTGTGTTTTGATTATTATGTTGTGAGAGGATTTTCTTTTCTGGTCACATCTAGTTGTTGTTGTATAAGCTGTTATTGTGTTGGCAGCAACCATCTTCCAAGAATTCTTCTTAAACCATTAGTGACCTTCTTATCCCTTAGACTGTATATGAGGAAATTCAGAGCTGCAGTGACAACAGTAGAAAATAGAAAGTATATTTTCTTGTTTGGGGCTGTTGAATTGACTGGCAAGGACACACATGAGTAAACAACCCCCATACCACATCCCAACCACAATCAGATGAGAATAGGTGACAAGTGCTTTCTTCCTGCCCTCACTTGAAGGCATGCGGAGTATAGTAAACAGAATTTATGCATAGGATGCCAGGATAACATCAAGAGAAAAATCAACACAGAAACACCTGCCAAATAAACCATCAGCTCATATGTGGAGGTATCTGAACAGGCCAGCTTCAACAACTGAAGGATCTCACAGATCAGGTGCCTGATCTGCCAGGATTTACAGAAGGGGCATTGCATAGTGTAGATGGCAAATGCTAATGCTATCACTGATGCAAGGATCCATGTAGCAGCAGACACTTGGCCTCATGGCAATCATGTAATTTAGAGGGCAACAAATAGCCATACATCTGTCTTTGGCCCTAAAGACCAGAAGGAGGCCCTCTGTACCACCTAGTACCAATTCTAGAAACATCTGAAGGGCACAACTTCCAAAGGAGATGGTGTTGTCTTTGAACACAAAATCCATGACAGCTTTTGGAGTAATAACTGATGTCAGGAGGAGGTCCATGAGAGACAGCTGACCAAGTAGGAGATACACGGTCTTGTAGAGCCAGGCATCCATAGTGTAGCACTCCACTGCTGGTCATAGCCAACATGTACAGAACTATGATTGTGGCACAGAGAAGTTCAGGAGATCCTCAACAAGGTAAAGCCACTGCCGAAGGTTGAGTTCCTAAACTCCATTTTGAGTGATATATTTAGTTGTCTAGACACAGAAGAGTCAATTGAATTTTATTATTATAGAACTAGATTTTATGTTATCACTGCAATACTCCAATAAAATGATATTTTTCATATTTATAAGTAACTTTGCTTGCTGAGATATAAATTTGGCTTTTAATTGTATCTTGATAAATGTTCTGAAGATAGATACTGAAATTACTCCTGGAAAGGAGGTACTCAAGCCAGACTACATTCTTCTCAGAATGCAGAACATATGGATGTCTGAGTATAGACATATACAGATGGGCTGTTACAGAAATTCACAGAACATAATACTGCAGCAGAACTCTAGGATGTAGGACATCAGCACTTATGGAAGTACTAGTATAGTAAGGAGCACATAAGGATATACTATTAAATCACTGTACATAAATGTCATAATAAAGCACCATATACATTTTTATGACCAAATTGTTACATAATGCTATCTTTGCCAAAACTGATGTACTGTTACTGCAGTGTAAAGTGATGTGTACTTATAGCAAAGTTGGTGCATGTATTTATGGGGTCTGGACATGCCTTTATTAATCCTAAAATAGAGTAATTGAAAGGACATTGGAACTCAACGCATTAGCAACTATGACATTGTACTTTAATTCTTTAGAATCTGCTTTGGATTC
>NW_021621974.1:0-14265 GCF_004785775.1 Grammomys surdaster | reverse complement strand
ATAATACCAACTTAGATAAGGTGTTTCTTAAATTAAAGAAATCTCCACGAATGTAGATGCTTGGAAAGAAAGAAAGAATGAACACGACGCAAACTTCTTCAGCAAAATAGTCACTTCACCATTACACTTTGGCCAAGATTATTTAATTGCACATTTAAGCAACTCTTAAATATCTTTTCCAATTAATATGTGAACTATCTACTTGAAACTACTTTTTTTCTGGTCCAATAATGACTTAAAATCGCAGGAGTCATCCAGATGATAAGCTGAGGCCAATTTGAAACTCTAATGCAAGCAGTTATATTTTGAAATGATGTATAACTTTCAAAGACATAGAAAAGAATTTTAAACAGGGTAGATTTAATTTTATAAAATAGCTCATAATATTCAAAGAGTGTATTAAAAGGTTCTTGTGTCCCATACTTACCTATCAAAACACCACACTTTTTTTTATTTTTATTTTTATTTTTTATCTTTATTTTTTTATAGGATGTTTTATTTACATTTCATATGCTGTCCCCTTACCCCATCCCCCACCCACCCAGGAACCCCCTATCCCCTTACCCCTCCTCCTTCTTTTCTGTGGATGTAACCCCTACCTACCCCCCCACTCCCACCTCCCCACCCTCAAAATTCCCACCCCCTGGGGCGTCCAGCCTTCATGAGGTCAAGGATCTCTTCTCCCACCTATGCCCAGCAGGGCCCTCCACTCTTACATATTCAGCTGAAGCCATGGATCCCTCCCGAAGTGCTCCCATGCTGGTGGTTTAGACCCTGGGAGCTGTGGTTGGTTGGTATTGTTGCTCTCCTCATGGTGCCGCAAACCCTTTCAGCTCCTTCAGTCTTCACTCTAACTCCTCCATTGAGAACCCCATGATCAGTTCAATGGCTAGTTGTGAGCATCTGGCTCTGAATATGTCAGACTCTTGAAGACCTCTGAGGAGACATCCATATCAGGCTCTTATCAGCATGCACTTCCTGACTTCCACATCAGCATCTACCTTTGGTGACTGCACATGGGATGGATACTCAGGTGGAATGGTCTTCAGATGGCCCCTCCTTCAGTTTCTGTCCCTCACTTTGTCTCCATATTTGCTCCCTTGAGTATTTTGTTGCTCCTTCTAAGAAGGACTGAATCACCCCCACTTGGTCTTCCTTCTTTATGAGCTTCATGTGGCCTGTGAGTTGCATCTTGGGCATTTCAAGGTTCTGGGCTAATATCCAATAATCAGTGTGAATACCATGTGAAAACACCACACTTTTACTCTATTGATTTTGCCATTAGTATTTTACTCATAGTAGAAATCTTTTTATTTTAGGCATAATAAAGTTTGTAAGGCAGCTATTAGAAGTATCTAGAATGTAGACTGTACTGTGAACCTTTTCCCCAGGACTCTCCTCAAAGCTCCAGTGACCTCCTTATTCCTCAGGCTGTAGATGAGGGGATTCAAAGCGGGAGTGAAAATTGTATAAAAAACTGAGCTGATATTGTCTTGTTTGGGGCTGTGGAAGGAACTGGGCAGGATATACATGACAATAGCACCCCCATACCACATCCCAGCCACAGTCAGATGGGAAGAGCAGGTGACAAGGGCTTTCTTCCTGCCCTCTTTAGAGAGCATGTGGAGCACAGTGAATAGAATTAGTGAGTAGGAGGCCAGGATGACAGCAAGAGGGGGGATGAGCAAAGTAACACCCATCAAATAAACCATGAGTTCATATGTGGAGGTGTCTGCACAGGCCAGCTTCAGCAAGGGAGGGATCTCACAGAAGAGGTGTCTGATCTGCCTGGACTTACAGAAAGGATATTGCAAGGTATACATGATGTATCCTAGAGCACTGAGAGATGCAAGAATCCATGAGGTGGCTATCATAAGACAGCAGACTTTCTGACTCATTAGGATTGTGTAGTTCAGAGGATGACAGATGGCTACATACCTGTCATAGGCCATAAAAGACAGAAGAAGTTCCTCTGCACTACCAAGTGTTAGTTCCAGAAACATCTGAAGGGCACATCCCTCAAATGAAATAGTGTTGTCTTTGAGCAGAAAATCCATGACAGCCTTTGGAGTGATAACTGATGTGAGAAGGAGATCCATGACAGAGAGCTGCCAGAGCAGAAGATACATGGGCACGTGGAACCGGGCATCCATAGTGATGACCAGCAGCAGCAGTCCATTGCTGGTCAAGGATAAAAAGTACATGGCTGTGATAGTGGCACAGAGAAGTTCTGGAAAACCACTGTCATCCAGAATACCTACCAAGATGAAGCCACTTTTCAAGGTGTAATTGCAGAATTCCATTCTGTGTGATCTTTAGTTGCCTAGAAAACATATGGCTAGTGAAGTTTTGCTAATATGAACTCAATTTGCCTAACCCCTTATGCTACGCAGTATGACTCTAATAACATGGGATATGAGATCTTTACAAATAGCTTTACTTCTTGATTTCTCCCTCTCCCCCTCCCCTTTCCCTCCCCCTCTCCCTCCCTCTCCCTCTCCCTCTCCCTCTTTTTCCCTCTCCCTCCGTTTCACTTGAGTCACATAAAGATCCATGTATGTGTAGAATAGGTAGTATGAACATTAAAAAGTCACCTCACAAAGTACTATCCAGGACACTAAACCTGGCATATGTATGTCTTTCTTAGATAAAAGAAATATCCTAACATGGGTCATTGTAGTATAATGTTTAGAAAATAGTCCTAAATATTTTTGTTTTCTGAATATAAATACTTTGAATATGAAATTCTAAATTGATTTCAATAAAGTACTGCTATATATGTTTTTTTCACATTTCAATTTTTTAGAATTTATTTTTTAATTATGTTTATGGGCCTAGAGCAATGATCATCTGTTTATAACTAGGCTTCTACAAATCATTCCATGGCATGACATACATACATTAATATTTCATTAGTTTTCCTTCTCTGTCAGTCATTAACTTAACAGTTAATGGTCTGAAAATTTTAAACAAATATCTCTTTGCGTTGGATGGCTTTTTGGAAGGTTTCATCATTATCCAAAGTCAGCAACATCCACAAGGTCTAAAGACCTATGTTGAGATTTCTGCAAGAGAGGAAGGACCCAAGTTGAAAGTGTAATACAGAATCTCTTTCAATCCCAGTTGATTCTTTTCCATGTTTTAGTATTAAATTATACTTTTTTGAAGTAAATTTTGTTTTGTTTACAATTCAACACATGTCCATGATTTATTAGAATAACCATCTCTCCTCCTCAAACTCTCAAAGGCTTCTATCCTTCTTAATTTAAAATAAAATAAAAATAGACAAGAAGGAAAAGGAGACCAAGAAATCTGATTCTGTAGCTTCTGATCTTAAGATTTTCTTTGAACATCCTTTTTCCCTGGACCAGTGTTTCCAGGACCTGGCTATGCATTTCATTAAAAGAGAGACATATCCTTACCTCTGGTTCTAAGAAACCTAGCTTCCTGACCACCTCAGCTTCCCTTGGGCTGCTTAAAGCCTGAAGATGCTTCACTACAGTTGAGGAGATCAGATGTAGTTTACCTTGACAGTAGTTAATTGGTTTGTTTTGTTAACTTGCTGCAGTGTGTCAGGGGTCTGCGAAATATCAGGTGTCAGGGCGGTTGTCTTCCTTCCTCTGAACTGCAAGTGTGCTCTGGAGATGGAAGTGGTTGCAGCCAGGTAGCTTATATGTTTTCAGTAGTTTCCTATCAAGTAAGATGATGGTTTTCCTATTATCAGATATGAACGGAAGTAGTAGAAACTGCTTCTCCTTTCCCTGTGGCATAAAGGGGGTCCCAAAGCGCTTTGTCCTTTCCCAGGCAGCTCTTGTGTCTGAATACTCAGATTTATTTATCACTGCTTCCCACTGTAGGAAGATACTAAGATGGAATAAATTTAAATTAGAAGAGATTTGCAAGACCCTGTGCTGACTTACCTGAATGTCTCTAGTGTCAGTTGTAAGCCAGGAAATTTTCCAGGAATAACCTACGTTGTCTTCTGAGCCCATGATCTTCTCTCTGCTTTTCTTTGTGCATAGCTTCAGAGGGACTCATTTACCAACTGAAAAACTTTCCCTTGGAAATTTTGGTCTAAGACATAGCAAATTAAAGAATCCTCTTGGGTGTTTCTTGGCTTGCTTTTCCTGAGGTCGTCCGTCTATCACTTAATGAGATTTAAGGCCTTAGGTTTATTTATCTCTATAGTTTAGGATTCAACTCACTTGGGCTCCAAAGTGCTGAGATTATAGTAATTTACTACTTGGTTTTACCAGAGTTTTATTTAATCCTAGAGGAAATATTGGAAATCAACTGTATTTTTTTTTAAAAAAAATTATTAAAAATGGGGAGGAAGGATGGGGAAAATTGTGGGAATAATGACTGGGAGGGAGGTAGTAAATAGAATGTAAAGTGAATTAGTAAAATAACTACTACTAATAATAATCTAAAAAATTTATGACATTTTTTCAGTTTTTGACCCTTTCTTTCCCCTTTCCAATATCCTTCCAAATCGTTTCTACTCTACTACCCACAAAATTTATGGCTCATGTTTTTGCTGTCTCCAAACCACTTTCCCAAAACAAACAAAACAAAACAAAACAAAAATTCAAAACAATTAAACAGTAAGACAAAAAAATATAAAAACATTGAACATGGAGAAAGCTAACTGTTGCCCAAATAGAAGTTTCAGCCCTATTGACTGGTGTTCATGGTACTGGAGTTTAGTAGTTTGCACTGGAGAAGGAAAGTAATCATCAGTGTCACTAGATCACCAGCCATAAAATCTGTAACATAAATATCTGGTGATATAGTGGTACACATGTTTTGGGAGTAACCAAGTCCCATTTTAAAAACTGAATTTAAGATTCATTCTTTGAAATGGAATTAGTACCTGACACTGTAAAGTGTCCAAGAGACTTAGACTAGATAAACCATTGGTCTTGGAGAAAATCCACTTCTGCTATTTAGCAACCCCCCCCCCTTTCTTTAATTTCTCACTAAACAGACCTGCAGAGATTTCTCTAGTGTGGCCAGATTCTGACCCCAGTTAGAGAATGAGTACCCCAACTTTTGTGCAGAGTGTTTTCTTTATTTCTGTTCCTCTTTGATTAGACTATTTCTAACTCTATATGGCAGTTATGTGTAAAGTATGTAGCTATATGATCTGCTTTTCCTGACTCTGTTGATCCAGTATAACTTTTCTGTGGGCTTATGTCTTAGTGCTACAGCTGTCTATCTTCAGTGATGGTTGAAGAAAGAGAGCTCAACTTTTCAAATATTCAATAGGAAATGAAAAGAAATCAACACAAATTTAGAGATGTAGAAGTTTAATATTCATTAAAACAGTTCACTGCTTCTGTTTACATAAGCTATCCATGATGTAAATATACTTAGATAACAATACCCTATTAATAATGCCTTATTAATAGCATTAATAAGAGAAGAAGGGAACATGTGTCAAAGTCCTTAGGAAATAAAACCCTACTGCCACAACATCTGTGCACAGATGAACTGCCATCAATGAATGAACTAAACTGAAACATGAAGAATAGACCTCCAAAAACTCCTAGTAAAGTAATTTCAGAAGAAGAAAAGTAATTCCAGATGATACAGTATATAAGGAATCGTGGTAAGCTCAGAATCATATTTAGTAATTGAGTGGATAGAATTAATTTTAAAAATTCAAAAATATTTCTATTTTTAAATATATAAAACTTACAAAAATGATAACACCAGAGATGGGTTTCATTGGCATTCTTTTTTAAAACAAAAAATTTATTTATTCATTTTACATCCTGCCCACTGCCCCTTGTTCTGGTTACCTCTTTCTACAATCCTTCAGCCTATCCACCTCTCATTTTCCTCTGAAAGAATAGAGGGCTCTCATAGGTAATCCTGCTTGCTAGCATATCAAGTCTCTGCTGGGCTAAGCACATCCTTTCTCACTGAGGCCAGACAAGGCTCTTCAGTTAAAAGAACATGTCCCACAGACAGGCAACGACTTTTGGGATAATCCCTGTTCCAGTTATTCGGGATTCACGTGAAGACCAAATTGCATATCTGTTACATATGCTGGGGGTGTGGGGTTGCGCTTGGGGAGAAGGTTCAGTGCGTGTATGCTCTTGGGTTGGTGGTTCAGTCTCTGAGTGCCCCAAAGGTTCAGGTTAGTTGACATTGTTGGTCTTCCTGTAGAGTTCCTATATCCTTCAGGGTCTGAAATCCTTCCCCCAGGTCTTCCAAAAGAGTCCCTAGGGTCTATTCAATATTTGGCTGTGAGTTTATATCTCTTTCTGAGTCAGTTGGTGTGGTCAGGCCTCTCAGTGGGCAGTCATGCTAGACTCCTGTCTTCAAGCATAACCGAATTAGTGTCAGGGATTGGTGCTTGCCCATGGGGTACGTCTCAAGTTGGGCAGGTTATTGTTGGCCATTCCCCTAGTCTCTGCTCCATTTCCTGTCCCTGAATTTCTTGTAGGTAGGATAAATTTGGGGATTGAGAGTTTTGTGGTTGCATTGGTGTACTTATTGTTCAACTGGAGTTTCTACCTGGCTATGGTATGTAGCTACTTCAGGTTCCATATCCCCAGTGCTGTGAGTCACAGCCACAACCACCTCCACTGATTCTTGTGTGTCTCCTCTATTCCAGGTCTCTGGCGCGTCCTTGAGATTACCACCTCCCCCTATCTCCCCAACCCCTGTTAGTTGCAGTTTTCCATTCATTCTAATGACCTTCAGGCCATCTCTCCTGGCCCTCCCCGTACATGATCTTGAACTTCTCCCCCAAGTCCCCTCCTCATAACCTCTCCCACCTAGTTCCCTCCCTCCATCTGTTCCCCCTTCTAAGTGAGATTCAGTCTTCCTCACTTGGGCCTTCTTTCTTATTTACCTTCCTTGGGTTTGTGGAGCATAGCATGGGCATCCTGTATTTTATGGCTAATATCCACTTACAAATGAATGCTTACCATGCACGTCATTTTGCAACTGGGCTACCTCACTCAGGCTGGTATTCCATTCATTTGCCTGAAAATTTCATGTCTGTTTTCAGTAGCTGAATAGTATTCCATTGTGTGGTAGACTTAGAAATTTTAAACCTACTTTTAATAAGGGATCTCAAATGCTATGACTCCCCTTCTAGCCCACTGTCCCAAGGTAGGGGAGAAACACTATGTGAGTTTGTCATAGCAAAAACACCACATGAATTTGTCTTAGTAAAAACCACATGTATTTGCATCACATGATACAACCAGAAACTTCCACTTCAGTGTAGACATACCACATTTTCTTTATTCGTTCTTCAGTTGAGGGACATCTAGGTTGTTTCCAGTTTCTGGCTATTACAAATAAAGCTGCTATGAACATAGTTGAGTAACCATACTCATTGGATGGTGGAACATCTTTCGAGTGTTTGCACAGGATGTTTTTGAGGTAGAACTATTCCCAGTTTTCTGCAAACTGCCAAATTGATTTTCAGAGTGGTTGTGCACATATGCACTCACACCAGCAATGCAGAAGTATTTTTCTTGCTCAGAATCTTCCCCACCATGTGCTGCCACTTGAGTTTTTGTTCTTATCCATTCTAACTGGTGTAAGATAGACTCTCAGAGTTGTTTTGATTTGAATTTCCTTGATACTAAGGACTTTGAACACTTCTTTATGTGATTCTGATACATTTGAGATTCTTCAGTTGAGAATTCTCTGTTTAGCTCTGTACCCATATTTTAATTGGGTTATTTGGTTTGTTGGTATTAAACTTCTTGAAAAATTATATATATCTATATCTACATATCTACATATATATCTATATCTACACACATGCACACATGAACACACACACACACACATATGTTTGGATATTAGCCCTCTTAGCCTTCTGTCAGACATAGGATTGGTGAAGATCCTTTCCCAATCTGTAGACTGCCATTTTATTGACACTGTTCTTTGCTTTACAGAAGCTTTTCAGTTTCATGAGGTTCCATTTATCAATTGTTAATCTTAGAGCCTGAGCCATTGATGTTCAGTTCAGAGAGGTATCTCTTGTACCAATGAATTCAAGGGTATTCCATACTTTCCATTCTATTAGATTTAGTATATCCTGTTTTATATTAAGGTTTTTGATCCACTTGGACTTGAGTTTTGTGCAGGGTGATAGATATGAATATATTTGCATTTTCTACTTTACATTAGACCAGCATCATTTGTTGAAGATGCTTTCTTTTATCTACTGTATGGTTTTGCTTTCTTTGTTAAAAATCAAATGTATATAGGTCTGTGGGGCTTTTTCAGGGTCTTCAGTTCAATTCCATTGAGGAATCTATCTGTTTCTATATCAATACCATGATGTTTTCATAACTACTTTTCTGTGGTATAGCTTGAGGTCAGAGTTGGTGATATCTCTGGCTCTTGACATAGAACTATTTGTAATTTTCTGAAATACTGCCTGATTGATTTCCATAGTGGCTTTTTTGATTTGCATTTCACTGATGACTAAGTAGTTTGAACATTCCTTTAAATATTTCTCGGACATTTGAGATTCTTCTGTTGTGATTTCTTTGTTTTAATATGAAATATACCCCATTTTTAATTGGGTTATTTCATTTTTGGGGGGTAACTTCTTGAGTTCTTTATGTATTTTTGATATTAGCCCTCTGACAGATGTAGGGTTAGTGAAGATTTTTTCCCCAATTTGTAGGTTGCTGATTTATACTATTGATGGTGTCTTTTGCTTTATTGAAGCACTCAGAGATATGAGTTTTTCTCTTAGCACTGTTTTCATTGTATCATTTTCCATTTGGGTATGTTTTACCTTCATTTTTTTAAATTCTAAAAAGTCTTTAATTTCTTTTTTTATTTCTTCCCTGACCAAGTTATCATTGAGTAGATAGTTGTTAAGCTTCTCTGTGTATGTTCCCTTTCTGTTGTATTTTTTGTTACTGAAGACCAGCCTTATTCCATGGTGGTACGATAGAATACATGAGATTAATTCAATGTTCTTGTATTTGTTGAGATTTGTTTTGTGTCTGATTATATTGTCTGTTTTGGAGAAGATACCATGAGGTGCTGAGAAGAAGGTATATTCTTTTGTTTTAGGGTGAAATGTTCTGTAGATGTCTGTCAAATCCATTTGGTTCATAACCTCTGTTACTTTCCCTGTGTCTCTGTTTAGTTTCCGTTTCAATGACCTGTCCATTGGTGAGAACAAGGTGTTGAATTCTCACACTATTATTGTGTGGGGTTCAATGGGTGTTTTGAGCTAGTAAACTTTCTATTCTGAATGTGGGTGCCCTTGCATTTGAGACATAGATGTTCAGAATTGAGACTTTCTCTTGGTAGATTTTTCCTTTGATGAATATGAAGTGTCATTCTCCATCTCACCTGATAACTTTTGGTTGAAAGTCTATTTTATTGGATATTAGGATGACAACTCCTGCTTGTTTCTTGGGACCATTTGTTTGGAAGACTTTTTCCAGCCTTTTACTCTGAGATAGTAACTGTCTTTGTTATTGAGGTGTGTTTCTTTTCTTTTTTCTTTCTGTCTTTTTTTTTTTTTTTTGGGGGGGTTTGTCGAGACAGGGTTTCTCTGTGTAGTCCTGGCTGTCCTGGAACTCACTCAGTAGACCAAGCTGGCCTCAAATCCGCCTGCCTCTGCCTCCCAAGTGCTGGGATTAAAGGCATGTACCACCACTGCCCGACGAGGTGTGTTTCTTGTATGCAGCAAAATTCTGAATCCTGTTTACATATCCAGTCTCTTTTTATTGGGAAATTGAGTCCATTGTTGTTGAGAGCTAAAGACAGACCATTGTTAGTTCTTATTTTTGTTTCTGGAAGTGGTATTATGTGTGTACAATTCTTTTGGGTTTGTTGTGAAATGTTTAATTTCTTGTGTTGTCTTGGGTGTAGTTACCCTTCTTTTGTTGGAGATTTTGTTCCAGTACCATCAGTAGTGCTGGATTAGTAGACTAGTATTGTTCAAATTTGGTTTTGTCATGGAATATCTTGGTTCCTTCAACTATCATGATTGTTAGTTTTGATGGATATAGTAGCCTAGGCTGGCATTTGTGTTCTCTGAGGGTCTGGGTGATATCTGTGCAGGATCTTCTGGTGTTTAGATTCTCTGTTGAGAAGTCTGGTGCAATTCTGATAGTTCTACCTTTAAGTCACTTGGCCTATTTTTCTTATAGCTTTTAATATTCTTTCTTGGTTCTGTGCATTTCATGTTTTGATTATTATGTGAGGAGAAGATTTTCTTTTTGATTCAATCTATTTGGTGTTCTATAGGATTCTTGTACATTTATTCCTATCTCCTTAGGTTAGGGAAGTGTTCTTGTATGATTTTGTCGAAGATGTTTTCTGTCCGTTTGAGCTGGGATTCTTTACCCTCTTTATTTGTATTATTCTTAGGTTTGACCTTTTCATTGCGTCTTGTATTTCCTGGATATTTTAGGTTAAGTGCTTTTTACATTGTATTTTTTTGACCAATGTGTCAATATTTTCTATAGTATCTTCTACAACTGAAGTTCTCTCTTGTATTTCTTTTATTCTGTTGGTGATGCTTGTATCTGTAGCTCCTGATATTTTTTCTTAGTTGTCCTTCTCCAGCATTGTCTCCTTTTGTGTTTTTTTTTTTATTGTTTTTATTTCCATTTTTAGGTTTTGGTCCATTTTGTTCAGTCCCTTTACCTGCTTGATTGTATTCTCCTGTATATCTTTAAAGGACTTATTTGTTTCTTTTTAAAGGGCTTCTGCCTATTTGCCTGTTTTCCTGTATTTCTTTAAGAGAGTTTTTTTATATCCTCTTTAAAGGCTTCTAGCTTCACAAGATGGGATTTTAGGCCATTATCTTGCTTTTTTCAGTCACTTTAGTGTATCCAGGGCTTGGTGTGGTGAGAGAACTGGGTTGTGGTGGTATGGAATTGCACTGTGTTCTGTAGCTTATGATCTTGCACTTGCCTTTATCCATCTGGTTATCCCTGGGGTTAACTTGCCTGGGTGTCTCTTACCTGCCTCCTTGGAAGCAGGTATAGCTGATCTCCTTGGAGGAAGGTAGTACTGTCTCTGATTAGGTTGGGCCTCTTGTGTTTCTAGTTAGAGCAGGCATCCTTTGTCCCTGGTTACAGAGGACCTCCTGGGTGATGCACAGGCTGTATCATGTGAGCAGATATAGTTCCACTGATTTGGCCAGGGTAGGAAGCGAACCAGAGCAAAGGTGGAGCTCAGTTGGAGGTCAGGGGAGTTGGGTCCCTGGTGTTCCCAGCTGGTGTGGGCATTTGGTCAAGATTCTTACCTGTGTCTTTGGTTATTAAAGATCACCTGGGAGGAGCACAGGCTGTAGCATGTGGGTGAGTATCAGGCTGCTGATCTGACCTGGATAGGAAGCAGACAGGAATGGAAGTCTCCCACTATTAATGTGTGATGTTTGATGTGTGACTTAAGCATCAGCAATGTTTCTTATACAAATGTGGGTGCCTTTGTATATGGAACATAGATATTCAAAATTGTGATATAATCTTGATAGTTTTTTTTGTTGTTGTTTAACTTTGGTGAGTATGAAGTGTCTTTTCCTGTTCTTTTTTATTAATTTTGGTTAAAAATCTCTTTTATTAAATATTAGGATGCCTTGTCCAGCTTATTTCTTGTGTCCATATGCTTGGAAATTTTTTTCCAGCCCTTTACTCTGAGGCAATGTCTATCTTTATAGCTGAGGTGTGTTTCTTGTATGCAGCAGGTTGATGGATCCTATTTTCACTTCCTCTCTGTTAGCCTGTGTCTTCTTTTGGAAAAATTGAATCCAATGACTTTGAGAGATATTAATGACTAGTGATTATCATTTTCTCTTATTTTGATGTTTGTGATGTTAGTGTGTGTGTATGTGCAGGGGGTTTCTGTGTGAGTTCCTTGTTTTTGCTGGTATGAAATTACTCGCTTCCTTTGTATTCTTGGATGTAGTTATCCTTCTTGGGTTGGAATTTTCTTTCTAGTATTTTCTGTAGGTTTGGACTTGTGGCTGGATCTTGTTTTAATTTGAATGTATCTTGAACTATCTTGTATTCTCCATCTATGTTGATTGAGAGTTTTGCTGGGTGTAGGTTGGCATCTGTGTTTTTTTTTTTTTTTAAGTTGTAGGCTATCTGTCTAGGCCCATCTAGCTTTTAGAGTCTCTGTGGAGAAGTCAGGTACTATTCTGTTAGGTTGGCCTGTTGCAGTAAATCTCCAATGCAAATAAGCCTAATAGAAGAAAACATAACTCCATAATTATGAATATAAATTGCATGCCTAGATTGGGCAGATTTACCACTACACTCCTCTATTCCCCATCTATGAGATCCCTTATAACTTGTGTTTTTTCCAGGCCATGGCTTCTCCACCATTGTCTTTCCACCTCTCTCTTTCGGTAGTCCTTCTCTCCCTTACCCCCAACTTGTTTACTCCACCTCCTCTTCTACTGCCCAATCACCAGCTCTAGCCTTTATTTTACAAATTAAGATCGTCAGAAGGTTCACAAGAAGTCACCTGTATACTGATTCACTATTCATCTGCAGCCCCTCCCTGGAAAGCAGAATTAGCATCAAAATACAAGACCAGAGCTATCGATAACATCCGCCTTTGTACGTTACCTGGCTTTTTACTCTTACCACTTTTAATATACTTTTCTTTGTTCCATATATTTTGTGTTTTGATTATTATGTTGTGAGAGGATTTTCTTTTCTGGTCACATCTAGTTGTTGTTGTATAAGCTGTTATTGTGTTGGCAGCAACCATCTTCCAAGAATTCTTCTTAAACCATTAGTGACCTTCTTATCCCTTAGACTGTATATGAGGAAATTCAGAGCTGCAGTGACAACAGTAGAAAATAGAAAGTATATTTTCTTGTTTGGGGCTGTTGAATTGACTGGCAAGGACACACATGAGTAAACAACCCCCATACCACATCCCAACCACAATCAGATGAGAATAGGTGACAAGTGCTTTCTTCCTGCCCTCACTTGAAGGCATGCGGAGTATAGTAAACAGAATTTATGCATAGGATGCCAGGATAACATCAAGAGAAAATCAACACAGAAACACCTGCCAAATAAACCATCAGCTCATATGTGGAGGTATCTGAACAGGCCAGCTTGAACAATTGAAGGATCTCACAGATCAGTTGCCTGATCTGCCAGGATTTACAGAAGAGGCATTGCATAGTGTAGATGGAAAATACTAATGCTATCACTGATGCAAGGATCCATGTAGCAGCAGACACTTGGCCTCATGGCAATCATGTAATTTAGAGGGCAACAAATAGCCATACATCTGTCTTTGGCCCTAAAGACCAGAAGGAGGCCCTCTGTACCACCTAGTACCAATTCTAGAAACATCTGAAGGGCACAACTTCCAAAGGAGATGGTGTTGTCTTTGAACACAAAATCCATGACAGCTTTTGGAGTAATAACTGATGTCAGGAGGAGGTCCATGAGAGACAGCTGACCAAGTAGGAGATACACGGTCTTGTAGAGCCAGGCATCCATAGTGTAGCACTCCACTGCTGGTCATAGCCAACATGTACAGAACTATGATTGTGGCACAGAGAAGTTCAGGAGATCCTCAACAAGGTAAAGCCACTGCCGAAGGTTGAGTTCCTAAACTCCATTTTGAGTGATATATTTAGTTGTCTAGACACAGAAGAGTCAATTGAATTTTATTATTATAGAACTAGATTTTATGTTATCACTGCAATACTCCAATAAAATGATATTTTTCATATTTATAAGTAACTTTGCTTGCTGAGATATAAATTTGGCTTTTAATTGTATCTTGATAAATGTTCTGAAGATAGATACTGAAATTACTCCTGGAAAGGAGGTACTCAAGCCAGACTACATTCTTCTCAGAATGCAGAACATATGGATGTCTGAGTATAAACATATACAGATGGGCTGTTACAGAAATTCACAGAACATAATACTGCAGCAGAACTCTAGGATGTAGGACATCAGCACTTATGGAAGTACTAGTATAGTAAGGAGCACATAAGGATATACTATTAAATCACTGTACATAAATGTCATAATAAAGCACCATATACATTTTTATGACCAAATTGCTACATAATGCTATCTTTGCCAAAACTGATGTACTGTTACTGCAGTGTAAAGTGATGTGTACTTGTAGCAAAGTTGGTGCATGTATTTATGGGGTCTGGACATGCCTTTATTAGTCCTAAAATAGAGTAATTGAAAGGACATTGGAACTCAACGCATTAGCAACTATGACATTGTACTTTAATTCTTTAGAATCTGCTTTGGATTC
>NW_021621973.1:0-1141 GCF_004785775.1 Grammomys surdaster | reverse complement strand
TGTATAGTTTATGGGCTGGACATTTGGTGTTGGGTAAACAATTATGATTGTTTGATCATTACAACTGTCGAATCACTCTGGTTTTTTTTTTCAGCTATCAATTAACTAGACATTTTGCTGTTTCATATTATAAATCAAATGAAATTACAAAAAGGAAATTATGACTGTATACTTTTTCACTCATGTATGTGTTTTACCCAAATAAAGATAATAAATGGTTTTTTTTTAGAAACCCTTGCATAATTTCCTGACATTTCTTATAAACTATGCCAGTTAAACAGTAAGAAATGACCATCGACTTTCATCTACATTTTTTCCATTTAAGGCTATCTATCTCATCAGGAATCCCAGAGATGTTCTTGTTTCTGGTTATTATTTCTGGGGTGAGACAAACCTTGTGAAGAATCCACAGTCACTGGAGACTTATTCTGAATGGTTTCTCAAAGGTAATGGTGAGTATCGTGTGAAATATGGATGACGGGGGAAGCTCACAGACATTTTTTAATTAATTCATTTATTCATTCAGGTTATATCTCAATATCGAGCACCCCTATCCTCTCAATATCCCCCTCCCACATATCCTTTCCTCATTCCACTCTTCTCAGAGCAGGGGTAGTGCCCCCATTTTATCTACCCTCCATGATACATCAAGGTATCTGCAGGATGAGGTAAATCCTCTCCCACTGAGTCCAGACAAAGCAGCCCAGTAAGGGGAATGGGATCTACGGATAGAAAACAAATTATAGGACAGCTCCAGCTTTAGTTGTTAGGGGACCTTCTTGAAGACCAAGGTGCACATCTGCTACATATGTGAAGGGGCCTTATGTCTAGATCATGATAGCTTTTTACTGGTGCATCTGTCTCTGAGAACACTCAAAGGTCTGGTTTAGTTGACTCTGTTGATTTTCTTCTGGAGTTCTTATCCGCTTGGGCCCCTCAATTCGTTCCCCAACTCTTCCACAAGTCTCCCAGAGCACTACCTAATATTTAGCTGTGGATTTCTACATCTGTTATAGTCAGCTGCTGGATATAGACTTTCAGAGTATAGCTATTCTAGATTCTTGTCTGCAAGCATATCAGAGTATCAGTAATAGTGTCAGATTTTTTCTTGCCCATGAAGTGTACGTCAATTTTGTCTAGT
>NW_021621972.1:0-2025 GCF_004785775.1 Grammomys surdaster | reverse complement strand
CTGGCTACTCAAGGGCTAAACAGTTTATTTCATACCTTACAAGGTGACAGAGATTTAAATAGTCAAAGAAAATTATCAGCCAAGGCTGAGGAGTTAGCTCTGCTAGAATGGAAACTACAGCTACTTATCTAGATTGTATTAATCCAAAAATGGCCTACATCTTAGCAATCTTTTCTTCTACTCGTTCCCCTAACAGAATTCTCATATAGAGAGAATTTTATATCTTAGAATATACTTTTATCACATAAACAGAGTAAGATATTTAAAACTTACATGAAGAAGGTCTTTAAATTGATAGTAAAAGAAAAAAATGAAATTTTGACAATTAGCTGGAATGGATTCCGCTGAATTGTGGTACCTTTTACTAACACAGAGATTGTCTCATTATGGGCAAAAGATGAACCTTGACAAAGAGCATGAAGTAATTTCTTGGGAGAGTTTATCAACAGGTAATTTAAAAACAATTGACTTCATTTCTTTAAAACAACTAATTTGATACTCCCTTTAATAATAAATAAAGAATTCCAAGTTTTGGAGCCCCACATTTTACACTGATACTAATAAATCAAGAAGAGAAGATATAAATCAGAAGATGTAAGTAAGTTGTCAGAGCGTTCCTATAAGTTGGTTCATAAATTTGAATTATATGCAATATTCATGTACTGTCAGATTTTCAAGAGTTTCTTAATATAGTAACTGATTCTCAATATGCAGTAAGGGTTGTTTTACACATTGAGACTGCTGAACTAATTCAAGGTGATTCTCAATTGACTTCACTGGTTACTCAGCTGCACCAAATGATCAGAAATATAAGTCATTCACTGTATATAAAACACACATAAGACGCCATATAGGTCTGCAAGGTCACCTTTGAAAGAAAGGTTATGTGAAGCTTAAGAATTTCATAAAAAACACCATGGTAACAGTAAAGGCTTAAAGAAAGAATTCTCTATTACTTGGCAACAAGACAAGAAACATGTGAGACACTGTCCTACTTGTTCCTTTTATAACTAAACTCCATTACCTACAAGAAGTAACCTCAAAGTTATCCAAAGAAAAACAATTTGCCAAAGGAGTGTGTTCCATTTTACAGAGTTTGATAAACTGAAATATGTGCATCATACTATAGCTACATATTCAGGATTTCAATGGACAACCTCCTTCACTTCAGAGAAGGCTGATTCTGATATTACACTTTTGTTATATGCTATGCCCATTATGGGAATGCCAATATAAATTAAAATGGACAATAGTCAGACATGTGTCTCTAATAAGATGAAACAGGTGTTTTTTCCATATTGTAAGATAAACCATGTTACATTAATATCATATAATTCTAAAAGACATGCAGTTGTAGAGAGATTTAATTGTATCTAAAGGAGATGATTAACAGGCAAAAGAGGATAAAAAAAACCCCTGAAGATTAACCTTTAAATTTAACCTTAAATTTTTAAAATTCTAATGAACAAAAATCTGTGGATGCTAAAAGACTATGGAATATGGAAAAAAACTGCTAAACTAACTAGAGTGTTTATTTTAAGGATATTCTGTCATCAGAATGGAAATTGAGTAATGTGTTATTCTACAGGGTGGTTTATGCCTATATTTCCACAAGGAAAAAAAAAACTATGGGTTTCTTCCTAATTGATAAATGTCAGAGATGACAATGAGAGACATCCCAAAGAACTTAACTACAGACTAGAAGAGACTAACAACATCAAAAGAATAGGTCATGTGTATGTGGTGATGTATATATCTCTGTACACAGAGACAGCTCTAGAACCAGCTAAGATTTAAATGTCTATATACAGCCAACAACACCTATAGGGTACAAAATTTTAATGACTTATTTTTATATACAATCCTTTAAGACAACATGAATAGAAATTTATGTGTTAGTTTGATTATATGATCAAAATAACCTCTAAAGGAAGATACTTGTCTTTCTTTATTGATCTTCATCAACTGATATGTGCTGCTCACACCTTCCATATGAATGGCATTACAGAGCTATGTGTTACTTGT
>NW_021621971.1:0-1484 GCF_004785775.1 Grammomys surdaster | reverse complement strand
AAGGTGATAGAGATTTAAATAGTCGAAGAAAATTATCAGCCGAGGCTGAGGAGTTAGCTCTGCTAGAATGGAAACTACTGCTACTTATCTAGATTGTATTAATCCAAAAATGGCCTACATCTTAGTAATCTTTTCTTCTACTCGTTCCCCTAACAGAATTCTCATACAGAGAGAATTTTATATCTTAGAATATACTTTTATCACATAAACAGAGTAAGATATTTAAAACCTACATAAAAAAGGTCTTTAAATTGATAGTAAAAGAAAAAAATGAAACTTTGACAATTAGCTGGAACGGATTCAGCTGAATTGTGGTACCTTTTAATAACACAGAGATTGTCTCATGGGCACAAGATGAACCTTGACAAAGAGCATGAAGTAATTTCTTGGGAGAGTTTATCAACAGGTAATTTAAAAACAATTGACTTCATTTCTTTAAAACAACTAATTCGATACTCCCTTTAATAATAAATAAAGAATTCCAATTTTTGGAGCCCCTACATTTTACACTGATACTAATAAATCAAGAAGAGAAGATATAAATCAGAATATGTAAGTAAGTTGTTGGAGCGTTCCTATAAGTCGGTTCATAAATTTGAATTATATGCAATACTCATGGTACTGTCAGATTTTCAAGAGTTTCTTAATATAGTAACTGATTCTCAATATACAGAAAGGGTTGTTTTACACATTGAGACTGCTGAACTAATTCAAGGTGATTCTGAATTGACTTCACTGGTTACTCAGCTACAACAAATGATCAGAAATAGAAGTCATTCACTATATATAAAACACACATAAGACCCCATACAGGTCTGCAAGGTCACCTTTAAAAGAAAGGTTATGTGAAGCTTAAGAATTTCATAAAAAACACCATGGTAACAGTAAAGGCTTAAAGAAAGAATTCTCTATTACTTGGCAACAAGACAAGAAAAATGTGAGACACTGTCCTACTTGTTCCTTTTATAACTGAACTCAATTGCCTACAAGAAGTAACCTCAAAGTTATCCAAAGATAAACAATTTGCCAAAGGAGTGTGTTCCATTTTACAGAGTTTGATAAACTGAAATATGTGCATCATACTATAGCCATGTATTCAGGATTTCAATGAACAACCTCCTTCGCTTCAGAGAAGGCTGATTCTGATATTACACATTTGTTAGAAGCTATGCTCATTATGGGAATACCAATATAAATTAAAATAGACAATAGTCAGACATGTGTCTCTAATAAGATGAAACAGGTGTTTTTTTCAATATTGTAAGATAAACCATGTTACACTAACATCATATAATTCTAAATGTGTATATACAGCCAACAACACCTATAGGGGACAAAATTTTAATGACTTATTTTTATATACAATCCTTTAAGACCACATGAATAGAAATTTATGTGTTAGTTTGATTATATGATCAAAATAACCTCTAAAAGAAGATACTTGTCTTTCTTTATTGATCTTCATCAACTGATCTGTGCTCCTC
>NW_021621970.1:0-2328 GCF_004785775.1 Grammomys surdaster | reverse complement strand
TGTGTGTGTGTGTGTGTGTGTGTGTGTGTTTGTAAGGACTGGATTTTCACTCTTTTCCCGATTTAAAAAACTCCAATGGTCAGACATATTCTAAATTTTGATTATGAGTAATCGTGTAATCATATGCTTTTTCAAAAGCCATAAAAGTACATAGACAGTACAGTTAGATTTTGCTATATATAAATTATGGTTAGATAAACTTAATTTAAATTTTAAGTTGAACTATTTTCCACAGTTTTAATTAATTAACTTATTTTTTATTTTATATCCATACTGAAGCTTCTGTTCCCTCCTTCCTCCTCTCATCCCAGTTCCTCTCTCTTCCTTTCTCCTCAACCATCAGTCCTCCCTTTCTGCTCAGAAGATGAGGGGCCTCTCATGGATATCAATATGCTCAGCATATCAAGATGCAGTAGGACTGGGCAAATCTCCTATTGTGCAGAGCCAAGACACCCAGTTAGAGGAAAGGGATCCAGGTACAGGGACCAGAATCAAATACAGCCCATGTCCTTGCTGTTAGGAGTCTCAAATTAAGGCCAAAGTATGCAACTATTACATATGTGCACAGGGTCTAGGTCTGTCCCATGAATGCTCACTATCAGTTCAGTCTCTATGGGTCCCAGTAGGCACAAATCAATTGATGCTATAGGTTTTCTTGTGATGTCTCTGGCTCATTCAATCCTTCCTCCCATATTCCACAGAATTCCCCAAACTCCAATTAATGTTTGGCTGTGGATCTCCATATCAGTTCCCATCTGCTGGTACATAAAGATTCTCAGATGACAGTTATGCTAGAGACATGTTTGGAATTATAGCAGAATATCATTCATTTTGTCAGTGGTAGGCTGTCTTTCTTTCATCACATGGGTCTCAAGCTGGGGCAGTCATTAGTTAGCCTTGTCTTCAATTTCTGGTCCATCTTTATCCTGTACCTCTTATAGACAGGACAAATTGTGGGTCAAAGTTTTTGTCACTGAGTTGGTGTTCTAATTCCTCCATTTAAAGTCTTTTATGGGTACAAGTGTTGGACACTTCATGTTCCTTCTATGGTGATTGTGGCAGTCTGTATATGCTAGGCCGAGAGTCCCCAAATCCACATACTTCCAAACAAAAGCATTGTCAGTTCTTTTTGCATCAATACCCTACACCTTGGTACCAACTTCTGTATTAGTTAAGGTGAACAGACACCATGACCAAGGCAACTCTAATAAAGAACCTTTAATTGAGACTTGCTTACAGTTTCAGAGGTTTAGTCTATTATCATCATGGCAGGAACCATGGCAATGTGCAGGAACACATGGTATTCTGAGTGCTTTTTGCACTTTTATAGGCATCTCCTTCTTTAAGATAGGAGAATATTCTATGATTCTCTTGAAAATATTTTCTGGGCATTTTAGCTGCCTTTCTTTTGTTTCCTCTATTCTAGTATTCTTAGTATTGGTCTTTTAATACTGACCCAGATTTCCTAAATATTTTGTGTCACAAGGTTTTTAGATTTGATACTTTTTTTGACTGATGTATCCATTTCATTTATCCTACCTTTAACCCCTAAGATTCTCTCTTTCATCTCTTCTATTCTGTTCATAAAGTTCACTTCTTAGATTCCCGGTTCAAATTCCTAATTTTTCCTTCTCAGAATTTCTTAAATTTGTTTTTTATTGATTTTGTTTCCAGTTTCAGGTCTTGATCAGTTCTTTCATTTCTTTTCAGTGTGTGTGACTTTTTGTGTATGTGTTTGTCTGTCTGTCTGCCTTTCTGTCTTTCTATATGGGTACTTCAACAATATTGGAATATTCAGGGCCTGCTGTGGTATAATATCTGGCTCAAATAGAGATATATTTCCTTGCTTGTTATTTACTTTATTTGTATGCTGTTATCTAGGCATCTGGATTAGTGGTGATTGTGTGTCTAGATGATGGTTTCTGGATATGGCTCTGTTTATTTTTTCACCCTGATTTCTACTTCTTCTCAGGCTTTTGAAGATGGGATTACTGTGTATTGTCTATTTTCTTGGCATGTTCTGATGGTGTTTTCAGAAGGAATACCTGCTGGTGTTAGAGGCTAGAATACTGCAATGTGTTGGAGAAAGAAGATTGAAGGAGGTCACTGTGATCCTTTGAGAACAAGATCAGAAAGAATGTACAGATCATAGCACATTTCCTCCTAGAGTGCTAGGATATGACTGTGTAGATTAGATCTCAGAAACATAAGAAGATGTATGGAACTTCCTATTTCTCACTCATGACCCTGGAAGAAATAGCCATTAGTTAGCAAGGGGTGTCTGCTGGATTTAGGTTGGGGATCAAAGCAACAATCCAGGTGAGAAAG
>NW_021621969.1:0-2145 GCF_004785775.1 Grammomys surdaster | reverse complement strand
TTTTCAAACGCCATAAAAGTCCATAGACAGTACAGTTAGATTTTGCTATATATAAATTATGCTTCGATAAACTTGATTTAAATTTTAAGTTGAATTATTTTCCACAGTTTTAATTAATTAACTTATTTTTTTATTTTATATCCATACTGAAGCTTCTGTTCCGTCCTTCCTCCTCTCATCCGAGTCCCTCTCTTTCCTTTCTCCTCAACCTTCAATCCTCCCTTTCTGTTCAGAAAATGAGAGGCCTCTCATGGATATCAATATGCTGAGGATATCAAGATGCAGTAGGACTAGGAAAATCTCCTATTGTGTAGAGCCAAGACACCCAGTTAGGGGAAAGGGATCCAAGCACAGGGACCAGAATCAAAGACAGCCCATGTTCTTGCTGTTAGGAGTCTCAAATTATTGCCAAAGTATGCAACTATTACATATGTGCCGAGGGTCTAGGTCTGTCCCATGAATGGTCTCTATCAGTTCAGTCTCTATGGGTCCCAGTAGGCACAAATCAATTGATGCTATAGGTTTTCTTGTGATGTTTCTGGCTCATTCAATCCTTCCTCCCATATTCCACAGAATTCCCCAAACTCCAGTTAATGTTTGGCTGTGGATCTCCATATCAGTTCCCATCTGCTGCTACTTAAAGACTCTGAGATGACAGTTATGCTAGAGACATGTTTGGAAGTATAGCAGAATATCATTAATTTTGTCAGTGGTTGGCTGTCTTTCTCTCATCACATGGGTCTCAAGCTGGGCCAGTCATTAATTAGCCTTTTCTTCAATTTCTGGTCCATCTTTATCCTGTACCTCTTATAGACAGGACAAATTATGGGTCAAAGCTTTTGTGGCTGACTTGGTGTTCTAATTCCTCCATTTAAAGTCTTTTATGGGTACAAGAGTTAGACACTTCATGTTCCTTCTATGGTGATTGTGGCAGTCTGTATATGCTAGTCCCAGAGTCCCCAAATCCACATACTTCCCAACAAAAGCATTGTCAGTTCTTTTTGCATCAATACCCTACACCTTGGTACCACATCTGTATTAGTTAAGGTGAACAGACACCATGACCAAGGCAACTCTAATAAAGAACCTTTAATTGAGACTTGCTTACAGTTTCAGAGGTTTAGTCTATTACCATCATGGCAGGAACCATGGCAATGTGCAGGAACATGTGGTATTCTGAGTGCTTTTTGCACTTTTATAGGCATTTCCTTCTTTAAGATAGGAGAATATTCTATGATTCTCTTGAAAATATTTTCTGGGCATTTTAGCTGCCTTTCTTTTGTTTCCTCTATTCTACTATTCTTAGTATCGGTCTTTTAATACTGACCCAGGTTTCCTAAATATTTTGTGTCACAATGTTTTCAGATTTGATACTTTTTTGACTGATGTATCCATTTCATTATCCTACCTTTAACCCCTAAGATTCTCTGTTTCATCTCTTGTATTCTGTTCATAAAGTTCACTTCTTATCATCCCTGTTCAAATTCCTAATTTTTTTCTTTTCAGAATTTCTTAAATTTGTTTTTTATTGATTTTGTTTCCAGTTTCAGGTCTTGATCAATTCTTTCATTTCTTTTCAGTGTGTGTGAGTTTTTGTGTATGTGTTTGTCTGTCTGTCGGCCTTTCTGTCTTTCTATATGGGTGCTTCAACAACATTGGAATATTCAGGGCCTGCTGTGGTATAATATCTGGCTCAAATAGAGATATATTTCCCTGCTTGTTATTTACTTTATTTGAATGCTGTTATCTAGGCATCTGGATTAGTTGTGATTGTGTGTCTAGATGATGGTTTCTGGATATGGCTCTGTTTATTTTTTTGCCCTGATTTCTACTTCTTCTCAGGCTTTTGAAGGTGGGATTACTGTGTGTTGTCTATTTTCTTGGCATGTTCTGATGGTGTTTTCAGAAGGAATACCTGCTGGTGTTAGAGGCTAGAATACTGCAATGTGTTGAAGAAAGAATATTTAAGGAGGTCATCGTGATCCTTTGAGAACAAGATCAGAAAGAATGTACAGATCCTAGCACATTTCCTCCTAGAGTGCTAGGATATGACTGTAGATTAGATCTCAAAAACATAAGATGTGTGTAACTTCCTATTTCTCACTCATGACCCTGGGAGGAACAGCCATTAGTTAGCAAGGGGTG
>NW_021621968.1:0-1373 GCF_004785775.1 Grammomys surdaster | reverse complement strand
GTCCACAGGTGTGTGAGGGAGCCCACAGGTGTGTGATGGAGCCCACAGGTGTGTCAGAGAGCACACAGGTGTGTGAGGGAGCCCACAGATGTGTAAGGGAGCACACAGGTGCGTGAGGGAGCCTACAGGTGCGTGAGGGAGCCCACAGGTGTGTGAGGAAGCCCACAGGTGTGTGAGGGAGCCCACAGATGTGTAAGGGAGCACACAGGTGCGTGAGGGAGCACACAGGTGCATAAGGGTGTCCACAGGTGTGTGAGGAAGCCCACAGGTGTGTGAGGGAGCCCACAGGTGTGTCAGAGAGCACACAGATGTGTGAGGGAGCCCACAAGTGTGTCAGAGAGCACACAGATGTGTGAGGGAGCCCACAGGTGTGTAAGGGAGCACACAGGTGCTTGAGGGAGCCCACAGGTGTGTGAGGGAGCCCACAGGTGTGTCAAGGAGCACACAGGTGTATGAGGAAGCACACAGGTATGTGAGGGAGCCCACAGGTGCGTGAGGGAGCCCACAGGTGTGTGAGGGAGCCCACAAGTGTGTGAGGGAGCCCACATAGGTGTCTGAGAGAGGCCACACAGGTGCGTGAGGGAGCACACAGGTGCGTGAGGGAGCACACAGGTGCGTGAGGGAACATTCAGTGAACACCTCAACTAGAGGCTCTCCTGAAATGCATGCTGCTATGCTGGCCTTGACATACAGTCTCTTCTCCACACAGTTTTGAACTTGAAAAGTTGTGCCGTTTTATCATGTCTGTGAAGAAGAACTATCGGCGGGTTCCTTACCACAACTGGAAGCATGCAGTCACGGTGGCACACTGCATGTACGCCATACTTCAAAACAACAATGACCTCTTCACAGACCTCGAGGTAGGTGTGCATATCTTCCTACCAGCCAACCTCAGTGCTGCAGTGCCCCTGTCAAAGTGCATTTATTACAGGGATTTGGCACTAGTACCCAGACACGTATCATACTTTATTGGAAATCTCGATCTAGAAATTTCACCTGTACCCAAATACCCCCTAAGGAAGTAAGTTTGTGTGTGTATTGTTTGTCCTTTCTTCCTTATTAAAGCTGATAGGTCCTGCATAAACTTAACAGTGAATTTTTCTTCTTTATTTCTTTCTCTTTTTGGTGTTTCACGACAGGGCTTTTGTGTGTAAACCTGGTTGTCTTGAAACTCACCTTATAGACTAGGTTGGCCTCAAACTTAGAGTGCCACCCACCTCTGCCTCCCCAGTGCTAGGATCAAAGGCATATTCCACTGCTGGCTAGGATGATTTTTTTTTCTTGACCATATATCTCGAATAATGTAGCCGTATCTGGATGATTTGAGAACACTGAGCAGTCAGTATCATTAAGACATTAGTGCCTTTTAGTCT
>NW_021621967.1:0-1234 GCF_004785775.1 Grammomys surdaster | reverse complement strand
GGAGTTGCAAAATCTTCCTAGACAGCAGCATCTACTGGGGGCAAAGTGTTCAAATACATGAGTCAGTGGTGGATAGTTTCGATTTAAACCAGAACATTTTGTTCTCCAGGGACCCTGGTCTAAGTTAAGCCCTTACTGAAATAAACCATCCATAATCTAGCAAGCTCAGAGGCAGGCCTGTTGGAGACCCCCCCTTCTGTAATTATGGAAGAGAGGAAAAGGAAGCCCTTACCCTTCATTATAAGAAGTTAAACACAAAAAGAGAAGGCTAAAAGCTTTGAAAACTAGAAGTGATTTTTTTTAATTAACAGAAGTGAAGATGGCTAGCAGATGTTGAGTAATAAGAAATTAAGCAAAACTCTGATCATATTAGTATGATTTTAAATATATTTTTATTTTCAATAAGCACATAATTCCACATTAATGGCACAAAATGTGACATTTTAACACATATGTACAATTTACAGTTACTAGATAAGGTTACACACTTGTCTATCATCCCAACCATATATAATTACCTTATATTTCAAACACTCAAACTATGTGTTGGCCATTTGGAAATATTCAGTTAACTGCTATCTACAATATTTATCCCTCTGTGCTATAGAAGAACAGAAGCTATTTTTAAATCTAACTCTACCCCTGTTTATACTCATTGCCCCCACTTTATCTGTGTTCATAGTATAGTTTCATTTTTCACTTGTAAAAGTGTCAGTTATTATTTTTAAACATTTATGGGTTACATGATACAATAGTGTATAAAAGGTAGATTAATTGAATCATATAGCAAACATTTGAATCCATTTAGTTTGGTCATTAATTATTTATGTACTAGACATTTTACATCCAGTAATTTTGAAATATATTCTAAGATACTGTGTAAAAAAAAAACATTTTTTTACTCAATTGATTTTTGTAGTACATTTATGAAATTTTTTACTTTTATTGAAAATGTAATTTTTCCTCATACAATTATACTCTTTATTATACATTTTATCAATATACATTTATACAATTATATATATATATACATATATATATATATACACATATATGCACACACACATGCACACATACACACACATATAATCATCATGATTATAGTTTCCTCTTCTTCCACTTCTCCCAGTTCCTCCCTACCTCCCCGTCCTCCATGGCCACTCCCTTCCTGTCTCTCATTAGAAAAAGATAGAATTCCAAGGACAACAACCAAACATGACAAAGTAAAATATGA
>NW_021621966.1:0-5427 GCF_004785775.1 Grammomys surdaster | reverse complement strand
TCAGGATTCAGTTTCTCAACAGGACAGGAGCAGACCGACTCTGTGTCTGCTCCAGCCCAGAGGACCAGGCAGGGGCAGAAGGGAAGTGGAATTCCGGAGGGGCGGGGTTTGGGTAGCTGCTGTGCCCTGGATGTCCCTGGCTCCCCGATGTATCTCTGGGGCTTAGGGAGTGAGATGGAGTTCTTACCAGCTGCTCTGAGTGCAGTGGCTCCTGGATGACTCAGGATTCAGTTTCTCAACAGGACAGGAGCAGACCGACTCTGTGTCTCTATTTATATTTCAAATTTATCCTCTTTCCGAGTTTCCCCTCCAGAACCCCTTATCCCGTCCCTCTCCCCCACCTTCTATGAGGTTACTCCCCGACCCACCCACCCACTTCCGGCTTCCTACCCTGGCATTCCCTACACTGGGGCATCGAACATGCTCAGGCCCAAGGGTCTTTCCTCCCACTTATGTCCAACAATGCCATCCTCTGCCACATATGCGACTGGAGCCATGGGTCCCTCCATGTGTACTCTATAGTTGGTAGTCCAGTCCCTGGGAGTTCTGGGGGGTCTGGCCAGTGTTGCTCCCCTCATTGGGCTGAAAACCCCCTCAGCTCCTTCAGTCCCTTCTCCAACTCCTCCATCTAGGACCCCGCACTCAGTCCTATGGTTGGCTGCCAGTATCTGCCTCTGTATTTGTCAGGCTCTGGCAGAGCCTCTCAGGAGACAGCCATATCAGGCTCCTGTCAGCATGCACTTCCCAGCATCCTCAATAGCATCTGGGTTTGGTGACTGTATATGGGATAGATCCCAAGGTGGGACAGTCTCTGGATGGCCTTTTCTTCAGTCTACGCTCCACACTTTGTCTCCATATTTCTTCCTATGAGTATTTTGTTCCCCCTTTTAAGAAGCCCTGGTCTTCCTTCTTCTTGGGCATCGTATGGTCTGTGAATTGAATCTTGGGTATTCTGAACTATTGGGCTAATATGCACTTATCAGTGAGTGCATACCATGTGTTACTTTGTGACTGAGTTACCTCACTTGGGATGATATTTTCTACTTCCATTCATTTGCCTGTGAATTTCATGAAGTCATTGTTTTTAAGAGCTGAGTAGTACTCCATTGTGTAAATGCCACATTTTCTGTATCCATTCCTCTATTGAGGGACATCTGGGTTGTTTCCAGCTTCTAGCTATTATAAATAAGGCTGCTATGAACATAGTGGAGCATGTGTCCTTGTTATATGTTGGAGAATCTTCTGGATATATGGCCAGGAATGGTATAGCTGGGTCCATAGGTAGTACTATGTCAAATTTTCCAAGGAACCGCCAGACTGATTTCCAGAGTGTACCAGCTTGCAATCCCACCAGCAATGGAGGAATGTTCCTCTTTCTCCGCATTCTCCCCAGCATCTGCTGTCACCTGAGTTTTTGATCTTAGTCATTCTGACTGGTGTGAGGTGGCATCTCAGGGTCATTTTGATTTGCATTTCCCTGATGACTAAGGACATTGAACATTTCTTTAGCTGCTTTTCAGCCATTCGAGTTTCCTCAGTTGACAAGTCTCTGTTTAGTTCTCTTCCCCATTTTTTATTAGGGTTATTTGGTTCTCTGTAGGATAACTTCTTGAGTTCTTTGAATATATTGGATATTAGACATCTGTTGGATATAGGATTGGTAAAGATCTTTCCCCAATTGGGTGGTTGCCACTTTGCCCTATTGACAGTATCCTTTGCTTTACAGAAGCTTTGCAATTTTATGAGGTCCCATTTGTCAATTCTTGATCTTAGAGGATAAGACATCGGTGTTCTGTTCAGGAACTTTTCCTCTGTGCCCATTGTTCGAGGCTTTTCCCCACTTTCTCTTCTATTAGATTTAGTGTATCTGGCTTTATGTGGAGGTTCTTGATCCTTTGGATTTGAGCTTTGTACAGGGAGATAAGAACATTTCAATTTTCATTTTTCTACATGTTGACTGCCAGTTGAATGAGCACCATTTGTTGGAAATGCTGTCTTTTTTCCATTGGATGGTTTTAGCTCCTTTGTCAAAGATAAAGTGTCTATAGGTGTGTGGGTTCATTTCTGGGTCTTCCATTCTACTCTATTGATCTACCTGCCTGTCACTATACCAGTATCATGCAGTTTTTCTTACTATTGCTCTGTAGTACAGCTTGAGGTCAGGGATGGTGATTCCTCTCAGAAGTTCTTTTACTGTTGAGAATAGTTTTCACTATCCTGGGTTTTTTGTTATTTCAAATGAATTTGAGAATTGCTCTTTCTAAGTCTATGAAGAATTGAGTTGGAATTTTGATGGGGATTGCATTAAATATGTAGATTGCTTTAGGCAAGATGGCCATTTTTACTATATTAATCTTGCCAATCCAGGAGCATGGGAGATCTTTCCATCTTCTGAGGTCTTCTTTGATTTCTTTCTTCAGAGACTTGAAGTACTTGTCGTAGAGATCCTTCACTTCTTTGGTTAGAGTCATGCTAAGATTTTTTATATTGTTTGTGACTGTTTTGAAGGGTTTCATTTCCCTAATTTCTTTCTCACTCCATTTATCCTTTGAGTATAGAAAGGCTACTGATTTGTTTGAGTTAATTTTATATCCAGCCACTTTGCTGAAGTTGATTATCAGCTGTAGAAGTTCTCTGGTAGAATTTTTGGAGTCGCTTAAGTATACTATCATATCATCTGCAAATAGTGATATTTTGACTTCTTCTTTTCCAATTTGTATCCCTTTGACTTCCTTTTGTTGTCTGATTGCTCTAGCTAGAACTTCCAGTACTATATTGAGTAGATAGGGAGAGTGGGCAGCCTTGCCTAGTCCCTTATTTTAGTGAGATTGCTTCAAGTTTCTCTCCACTTAGTTTGATGTTGGCTACTGGTTTGCTGTATATTACTTTTACTGTTTAGGGATGGATCTTGAATTCCTCATCTTTCCAAGACTTTTATCATGAAGAGGTGTTGAATTTTGTCAAATGCTTTCTCAGCATCTAATGAGATGATCATGTGTTGTTTTTCCTTCGAGTTTGTTTATATAGTGGATTACATTGATGGATTTCTGAATATTGAACTATCTCTGCATTCCTGGGATAAAGCCTACTTGATCACTATGGATGATTGTTTTGATGTGTTCTTAGATTCAGTTTATGAGAATTTTATTGAGTATTTTTTTATGATATTCATAAGGGAAACTAGTCTGAAGTTCTCTTTCTTGTTGGGTCTTTGTGTGGTTTAGGTATAAGCATAATTGTGGCTTCACAGAATGAGTTGGGCAGTGTTTCTTCTGTTTCTATTTTGTGGAATAGTTTGAAGAGTATTGTTATTAGGTCTTCTTTAAAGGTCTGATAGAATTCTGCACTAAACCCATCTGGTCCTGGGCTTTTTTTTTTTTTTCTGGTTGGAAGACTTTTAACAACTGCTTCTATTTCTTTCAGGGTTGTGGGACTGTTTAAATGGTTATCTGAGCCTTCCCAGTCCCTGAGCTTTGCCCCATACTGCCTGGAACAATCACTCCTACTACTGGGGTTGGAACAGAAATCTAATTTCTGGTTTGATTTTGGTAGTCAGGTTTGAGGAAGTCCATCTCAGGGAACCTTGCAGGAAATCCTCTTTAAAGTCTATCTCCTTGAAATATTCAGGATCAAGAGGCTATGCAGTGATCAAGATAGGCTTGCTCTGAGGAGCATGCAGGGGGAGCTAGAGATAGAGTACACTGGCTCTGGGGAAGCTGCCCAGCACTGGTGGACCAACAGTGGGCACCTGACTTGAGCAGAACATGTAAGAACCTCAGCTGTGAGACCCTCAATTGTTTTGCTTATTGGGTAGGTTAGGGTTTCTTGGGGAACATGTAGATCAAAAGTTTTACAGTCAGCTTGAGAAGCCATATAAAATCAATAGTGTCCTGGGGTAAGACAGCCCAACTCTGTGATCTTGAGAAACAGAGGGGGCCTGTGAAAAGTAGATGATAGTTTACATGCAGAGGTCAGCCAACCAAGGCTCAAAAGTATTTGGGGGCTAAAACACATCAGTATTGAACATGTACAGATGCTTATTGATTTCCAAATAAGACAGGACAATAATTATATGTGGTATTTATATCACATTAGGTAGTATATCTGTTATTTTTCTCACTGCTGGGATAAAATACCCTAGAAAAACAATTTAAGGAAGAAGAGGTTTCTGCTGGCTTAGTCTGAGGGTCTAGCACATCTGGCATAAATGGCAGGACAGCAAGAACATGAATTAGCTGGTCACGTGGCACCCACAGTCAGTATATGGAGAGATTAATGCTGGAGTTTCATTCATTGTCACCTTTGTATTCAATCTGGGACCTCAACTTAACAGGTGGTGCAACTTACAGCCAGCGAAGCAATTTGCTCTTCAGTTGAACCTTCTCGGAAAAGCCAATATTATGAGATCTATGATGGATATGGATCTATGATAAATCCATGTTGATCCTAAATCCTGTCAAGCTGACAATCAGGATTAACCATTGCAGACAGTATAAATCATCGAGAGATGACATAAGCATTTGAGAGAATGGGCATAGTTTGTGTGCAAGCAGGAGACTATTTTATGGCTTGGAATATTTTCGGGTATGTGTTGGTAGGAGGTCTTGGAATCCATCCAACCTGGACACAGATGAATGGCACAAATCACCCATGTTCAGAGAGTTGATGCATTGATGGTAGTACTGGAATTTGTTACCTCCTGTGGCTTCAGTGACATCTCTGCAGAAGGCAAAAACGTCAGAGAGTCATTCTCCACATAGCCTGTTTACATTCCCTGGTCCACAAGCTTTCTGACTCTAGACCAAGCGAGTATAGCCAGAGCAGGTTGTTTCTGACAGGCTTGGAGATGAGTCTTTGTGTAGGCCTTTGCTTTTGCTATGACAGGAGACACTTTTTCTGAGTCATTGAACCACATGGGTAGCTTGCTCTGCCATACAGTTCGACTTAGAGCTCTTGATCTCTACATGCTAAACATACAGCTCTGAACAGGTAAATAAATGACAACCTGCTAGGCACAGAAACATTACCTAGTATTCAATAATATGTGACAAAAAGATGCATTTACTGGTCCTGAGTATCTGATCAGACCCTGATGTGTGGACTACTCAGAGTAAACAGCACACTAATTCTTAGTCATTGTCGGGCTTTGGTGATAGAGTCCTACAGTTGTAACTTGTTGGGAGGGAGTGGTGTAGAACAATCAAGGCCATCTTGAAGTAAATTTCAGCATGCAAGAAATACAGTGTTCTATTTTTCACCAGAATTCTTTGTCTCTATGTATGGGATATTTTTTGTTAGAAAAATGGATACTTAGGATGGTACCACAGGTATGTGTTCTGTGGGGTTTTAACCAGTTCCCCCTTAAAAACTTTTTCCTTCTTTCCTTCCTTCCTTCCTTCCTTCCTTCCTTCCTTCCTTCCTTCCTTC
>NW_021621965.1:799-9596 GCF_004785775.1 Grammomys surdaster | reverse complement strand
TCCTTCCTTCCTTCCTTCCTTCCTTCCTTCCTTCCTTCCTTCCTTCCCTCCCTCCCTCCCTCCCTCCCTCCTTTCTTTCTTTCTCTTTCTTAAAAAATGATTTATTTATTTACTTTATGTATATGAGTACACTGTAGCTGTCTTCAAACACATCAGAAGGGGGCATTGGATCCTATTACAAGTGGTTGTGAGCCATAATGTGGTTCCTGGGAATTGAATTCAGGACCTCTGGAAAAGCTGTCAGTGATCTTAGCTGTTGAGCCATCTTTCCAGCCCCATAACTTTCTTAACAACACTAGGTGACAGTTTTCCTTAAAGATGTTCATCTGTCTGTCTGTCTGTCTGTCTGTCTATGTAATCAGCTATCTCTGTGTTAGTAAAACTTTGAATTAGATTTACGGAATTTTTTCTTATCATTGTCATCTTTCTTCAAATCTTACCTCTCTGTCTCATGATGCTCAAGCAGCACTCACTGCCTAGCTGTGAAGTTCCTTTTGTGTGGTCCCTTCCACCATTCCTGCTTTAGTTTTGTCATCAGATGTCTACCAAGCCTTGCACAGCTTGAGCCACCATGACCTCCCTGTGAACAAAGCTGATCCATTCACAAAAGTCTGTATATTTAAGGAAGGGACATCTCCTGTCTTTCTAGGATCATTCTATCCACCCCCTCTACTAGCATCTCCTATTAATATGGTCTAACCCATGTTGCCAACTTAACATATGAAAGTTTCTATCATGGACTGTGGAGAGCTGCATAGTGCCACACCCTTAAGATGGTGCTGGTCTCTGTCTTCCACCACCTGTTGGTGAGTGCTCTCAGGAGTAAACAAGTCCTTATTTGGCTGTGGTTAGTGATCTGGCTTGCTTCCGTGTATGTGGGCCTATCTGCCCACATGGCAGACGGGGGTAGGCTATTCCTAGAGTACTTAAGCCTGGGAGAGGCTTCCCCCGGGGTCATCAGTCAGAAGCTTATTCAAGGTCCTGAATAAACTGCTTGGAGAAGAGCTTGTGTGTTGTGTCATCCTTGCTGGACAAGGGTGGGCGTGACAACTGGTGGCCCGTACAGGGAAAATCGAAGCTCAGAACTTCAAGCAGTCAGGATGGTGCACCGGTAAGTTCCCAGGTTACATGGGACAATAAAGTCAAGGTCCTCAACAAAAGAGGCGATAAAGTTCCCAGGTGAATTGGGACAATAAAGTCTTCGGAGTGTGGCTATTTTGCTCTTCTCTATAGATTATGAGAGAGCAGGCAAGTTCGTGGTGTAGCGAACCAAAAGTAAATCTTTGGGAGGAATTTAGTTATGGGCGCTTCTCAGTCGCACCCAATTTTTTTGGCTCTTCAGGAGCTGCTTTTATCAAGGAGTTTAAAGATAAAAGGCTCAACTGTATTAAGATTTTTGAATGAATTCGATACCATTGCACCCTGGTTCGAGGTATCAGGAAATCTTATAGTATCCTGCTGGGATAAGCTCGGCAGAGATCTTGACTTTGCTCATGAACAGGGAGTGAAATCCATCTGGAAGTCAGTGAGAAGCTGTTTGGAAGATCAGAAATGCTGTAAGGTAGTCGAAGAGGGACAAATGGCCTTGGAAATGTTGCAAGAGCAGAGATCGGAGAGGGCTGCAAGTGAGAAGGGAGATAAGAAAAGGGAGCCATTGTACCCTAGCCTGGAGGACTCAGGGTCCACAGACTCAGAAGGAGAGTTACATGCCCTAGTAAAACAGCTAGAGAGAACAACTGTGAGGAAGAGGGAAAAGAAAAAAGAGAAGAAGAAACCCCCGTTGGCAGCAAGCGGCGGATCGGAGGCCGTCATTAAGACACTCTCAGTTCCTCCAGCTTATCTTGAAGCCGCACAGGCTACTCCGCCTGCTCAGCCTGCCTCCCCCCTCCTATGCAGGGAGATCATTTTGTCCAGGGATATGGCCTCAGGTCAGGACACTAGCATGTTAGCTTGGCTCATAGTGAGCGGGGCAGTGGTACTTCGCTGCTCCTGACTTCAGAGTGGCAGGGGTCCTAGTAGGGCAGTGCAGAGAAGTAAGCTAGAGTAGTAAATAGAAACCTGAATCCTTTTTTTTTTTAAAAAAAAAATTACTGTGAGATAAAATGTTTAAATCACTTTTGATCTTTAAGCTTGTCTCTCTGGCAGAGCTTCTGTCCTAAAGCTAAGAGTAGAATCACGATTATGAACCATCCATCACCTGTGGCATGGAGCATGGACTTGCCACAGAACTGAAGCCACAGGGAAGGACGCCATGGAAGAATCCAGGGACTGTTAGTGTTGTGTGCTTCCCGATGACCCTACCTGGTAAGATGTCTGTCATCAGCTCTGTCAGTTTTCACTGCCAGCTCTGGGCCTGAAGCCCCACCTCCACTGGGTTGGGGACAGGCTTAGGGTACCAGCTAGTGGCACCTGTGCACAAGAACTACATCTGTAAACAATGGGAGAAAGCCAGGGGCTAGCTGTGGCTGACAGGAAGCCTGCCAGCCTTGTGTGTGTTGGAAGCGGGGCACATCTGAGCTGGAGATGGCTGACAGTGGCCTGTAGTTCTCTAGAGGGGAGGAAAATGGTTACATTCACAAGTTTGCATTTGCAGATATCCTTAAGGCATGTAAGACCATCTGTTTCTCCCTGGAATACACCTATTTTTGTTATCAGAAAGAAATCAGGGAAATGGAGGTTGCTGCATGATCTGCGTGCTATTAATCAACAAATGCAGATCATGGGCCCAATACAGCGAAGGTTGCCCTTTTATCATCTTTGCCAGCCTCCTGGCCTATAATAGTAATAGATATTAAGGATTGTTTTTTTCTCCATCCCCTTGTGTACCAAGGATAGTGAAAGGTTTACATTCACCATTCCATCATGTAATCATGAAGCACCTGATCAGAGATTTGAATGGGTAGTTTTACCTCAGGGCATGGCAAATAGCCCTACTATGTGTCAACTCTATGTGGGCAAGGCCGTTGCCCCCCTGAGAAGAAAGTTTCCAGCTTTGAGATGTGTTCACTATATAGATGATATCTTGCTAGCAGCTAACAGTGAACAAGTTTTAGATCTAGCCTATGGAGAACTGATTAAGTTACTGGAGAGGAGAGGATTATTTATCGCCCCTGAAAAGGTTCAAAAGGAGAGTATAATCAATTACCTAGGAGCACACATTGGGCCTGTAAGTATATCTCCTCAAAAGATTGAGTCGAGGAAAGATAATTTAAAGACCTTAAATGATTTTCAAAAATTATTAGGAGACATTAATTGGATAAGAAGCTATTTGAAGTTACCAAATTAAGAATTAAAGCCCCTATATAATATTTTGATAGGTGATTCAGCACATCATTCCCTTAGGCAATTGACAGCAGAGGCTAGAGTAGCTTTGCAAAAGGTTGAGGAGAGACTTCAGAGTGCCTTCTGCAACGATGGCAAGAACATCAGCCTATTCTTTTATGCATCTTTGCCACCACCACTGCCTCAGCTCTTGCCTTGTCCAGTTCGATACAAACTGCAGAGACCTTGAATAACTTATCCTCCAAGGTGGCTACTGCCCTGGATGTGCAAGCTTCCATTCAATTCTCAAATAAAGGGAGGATTGATGCTGGTCAATCAGAGAATTGACCTAGTACAGGAACAAGTGGATACCCTTTGGCAGCTGGCGCAGCTAGGATGTGAATGGAAAATGACCGGCCTGTGCATTACCTCTATACAGTATCATAATTTTACCCATACAGCAAATGTCTCTAAAACCCTGTCACAGTTCTTATTACAGAATTGGAGCCTGGAATTCGAAGAAACCCTGAGGGAGTTGAGATTCGCTATAGTCCATGTCAATTCCACGAGAGTGGACCTATCTCTGGCTACAGGACTGACTTCGTGGATTACACCAGCGATGGATCAAATGTATCAAAAAATGTTGAATGTGGGCTCACAGGAGTGGTATGATGTTTAATCAAATGCCACTTTTGTGCTAAATCTGAGCCAGCAGGAAAAGGACATTTCTCTAGCATTAATTCAGAAAGATGTATTTTTCTTTTATTGGAAAAGAAAGGCTTAGTCCCAACTATAAAGCAACATTTTCTCTTAAGGGACTACTCTGTTGCTGGGGAGTGACCTCTCCTAGACTGATGCTTTTCTCCTTGACAGACAGACATCAGCTGTGGATCATTTGAAAGAGAGGGCAGGTTTGGGTTCCTTGGCTATACTCATAGTATTAGCCTCCTTTGTCTGCCTGTGGATTATCTGTAAGATCAGAGTTACACAGCATCGGAACGCAGCCATGATTGTTCAAGCCTTTGCAGCCTTTGAGGCCGGACAGTCCCCCCAAGCTTGGCTGGCAGCCATCAAGCCTTGAGTCGTCACGTTCAGGTTGCAAGGCTAAGCACTGCACTTGAGGTATGCTGTCAGCTGCTTGCAGCCTCAAGGAGAGCAAGTCTGATAGATGCAGGTTAGTACCTTCCTTTTCCCCAGTTTATCCAATCTCTCCCGCCTCAGAAAAAATCGGTACTGGATGGGTCTGGCACTGCCTGGGTAGAGATACCTTGGAAGGGCTAGTACAATGTCCTTTTCTCTCCTTCTGAGATCAGACCTCTACTCTCACCTGTTTCATACAAAAACAAAAAGGGGTAACTGTGGAGAGCTGCATAGTGCCACACCCTTAAGATGGTGCTGATCTCTGTCTTCCACCACCTGTTGGCGAGTGCTCTCAGGAGTAAACAAGTCCTTATTTGGCTGTGGTTAGTGATCTGGCTTGCTTCCGTGTATGTGGGCCTATCTGCCCACATGGCAGACGGGGGTAGGCTATTCCTAGAGTACTTAAGCCTGGGAGAGGCTTCCCCCGGGGTCATCAGTCAGAAGCTTATTCAAGGTCCTGAATAAACTGCTTGGAGAAGAGCTTGTGTGTTGCGTCATCCTTGCTGGACAAGGGTGGGCACGACAATGGACGATCTCAAAGATTGTGTGGGAAAAATTCAGCAAATAAATAAACATATTTTTACTATTTTGAATACATAAACCAGGAGCAGTGACACAAGACAGTGAATTCTAGCACCATTAGGCAAGGGAAGAAGGGTCTTGAGGTCAAGAGCAACATGAGACTCTGTTTTATGTTGCTTTTTAAGATGAAAAAGGACACAACTTACGGAAATTTCTAATTTTCACAATATTTGGTTAGTCTTGGGTGCATCATCATCTCTGTTGGGTTTTTTGTTTGTTTGGTTTGGTTTGGTTTAGTTTTTCTAGGCAGGGTTTCTGTGTGTAGTTCTGGGTGCCCTAGAACTTGCTTTGTAGACTAGTGTGGCCTCAGAGATCCACCTACCTCTGCCTTCCAAGTGCTGGGAATAAAGGAGTGTGCTACTACCGCCTGGCTTATCTCTGCCTCTTCTTTAATATTTCCCACATCTGCCTTTTAATTGTCAGAGTTCCTTATACTGTATTATTTTCAATTAGATCTGTTGAGTGTATCTTTTGTAGTTTGCAAGGCCTGATGGACAAGTCTATAAATGGATTTATCTGGAGATTGTAATGTAAAGATTCAATTCATGTGTATTCTATGTAAAGATCAGATAAAATTATGCTTTTATCATTTCTTCATAGTGAGTACATTCAGAATTCTCCCTCCTAGCTGTTTTGAGATATGCCATCATTACTGTTAACTGCTTCACAATGTGTGCTTTTGCTCACCAGAACTTTTATCTCCACCTGTGACTTTCATCTGTTGACCCACCTTCCACCTTCCTTCCCTAGGAGCCATGCACCCTTCCCAGCCCCTGGTGATTTGTGGTGATCTTCCTGCCTCTACCTCCGAAATGCTGTGATTGCAGGCATGAGCCACCACACACTCAGCTCTAGTGTTGTGGCTCTGTATGACAATAGCTTCTTATGCTCTCCTGATGTTCTTTCAAAAAAAAAAAACCATGTGGCATCACAGAAATCCAAGATAAAGAAGACCCAAACCTCCAAATAATGTAAATAAACTGGGGGAAAAACAATGGGAAAAAAACCCTCATCAAATGGAAGAGATTGGGGCAAAATATCACTGAATTCCAGTGGTTCCCCATAAAGTCTTCTTCAAGGAAGGGGGAGTTTCTTTGGAGGCAAGGGGAAGGAAGTCTGTGTGGTATGAAAAAAGTCCTCCAGGAAAGTAACCCACGTCAGTGAGTTCTGTCAAGTTGAACTTGGGGTCTCCCACTTTTGGGTGGGGGCCTCCCACTCTTAAGTGAGCTCCTTTAGACTGATCTTCCCCAGTTCTACAGCTAAATTTTAATCTAAAACATCAGGACATTGAATAAAGTGTAGGAGGAACAGCAGCGGCCATTGAGAGACCAAGAATTGCTGATACAGACAATGCAGGCAATTGGGAACTGCTGTGTAGAAGAGATACTTTCTTGGGACCAATGGAGTATTAAAGGAGTTTGTAGCAGTGTTCAGATGAGCTTGCAATGGCATTTCTCACCTGCTCCTGGAGTCTCCGTCATTGACTCTGTGTCCCAAGGGCAGGTAGGGTTGGGCAGCTAGTAGTTCAGGACACAGGCAACAATGGAGAGCCTGTTCCTTACCACCTTACCTTTTCCTTGCTCCTGCCCCATTTTGTTAGTTCCCTTCCTTCTCTTAGACAAACTGCTTCTACTTTTATTAATAGATGTACACAGGATTTAAATAACTATACAAAGTGTGGGAATCACAAATAAGGAATATACACATATGTCTTTCTGAGGCTGACTCAGTCTGCTTAACAGAACCTGCTCCATTTGTACCCATTCTCTCTGCACAAAATATGCGTATCTTCTTTATTATTTTTCCTTTTATATTTTTTATGTGCATTGGTGTTTTGCTTACATGTCTGTCTGTCTGAGGGTGTCATATCACGTGTGAATGGAATTACAGACAGCTGTGAGCTGCCAAGTAGGTGTTGGAAATTGAATCCTAGTCCATTGGAAGAGTAGCTAATGCTCTTAACCTCTGAGGCATCTCTCCAGGCCCAAGTCTTTTTCTTCTTTATGTCTGAAAAAAATCTATTGTATCCGTACACAACGTGTTCCTTACCCATTCTCTTGTTGCTGGATACCTAGATAACAACTTATAGTTAACTATTGTGGATAGTGCTTCAACTTTGATATGGGAGTATCCTTGTGATGTGCCAACTCTGAGTCAACATCCAAGTGAGATCTCTGGGACACAGGGTTGAGTTTTGGAGAAACCTCCACATTAGTGTCCAAAAAGATTAGACCAATCTATATTCCCATGGGTAGTGTGCAAGAGTTCCCTTTTGTCCATAGTCCATCTGGTCTATGCTGTCTTCTGTTAATGACTGTCTTTCCAGCTGGCATATACTTTTGATTTGTATTTCTCTGTCTGCTAGTAAGACTGAACATTTTTCACATGTCCATTGACTAACTGTACACCCCCTTTTGATCATTTAACTAGCCTGTATAGTGACTGGGTTGTTCATTTTCTGGTTCTTATTTTTTTCTTATAACTTTTGAGTTCTCTGTTTATTTTAGAACTTATTCCTCTGTCATATGTACAGCTGTCAAAGATTTTTCTCCTAGTCTGTCTTTCTGGTGTGATTAACTGTTGTCTTTGAGAGAATCCTTCTTGTTTTTTGATCTTGCAGTGGAGTCTCCAAGGGAGGCCATGGTGAAGTGATGGTGGCATGGAGGGGCACACCTGCTTTGGAAAGCTGTCATAGAAAGACTGACATTGTCCAGCTTTGAGAGAGGAAGACAATCTCCATGGTTCCTATTATTTTCAAGTGAATTACCTTAAAGTTTGCTCACAAGACAGTGTTTTTAAATCAGGATTTACATGGAATTTCTTCTGCTTTTCCAACCCCTTCCATACCTTTGCTGAAAGACATTTGTGTTCTGAGAGTCTGAATAAGGCCCTTATCAAAGGGGCTCAACTTTACCCCCCACTGCCCTGAAAGGCAGAAATAATCTCCATCTATTAATTGCCTCAAGCCTTTTTGGCATACGGTTTCATTTGGAGGATTTTGCAGGGACATTTTATACGTGATGAATGTTCCAAAGGCCTTTTGTGCCTAATTCTAGGTTTAACTGTTGCCTTTGGTTTTACATGTTGCTAAATTTGTAAAGTCTTCCATCTATCCCAAAATTCCAGCATGATTATCACACAGAGAGGACCTTTGATAAGTACACATTCAAGTGGGTATCTCATTGCTAAGACAAGACTTCAAAAGAATTCAGTTCTCTCTCTCTATCCCTCCCTCCCTCTCTCCTATTCACTCTCTCCATTTCTCTCTTTATTTCTCTCCCTTTCTTGATACTGCAGACAGAACTCAAAGTCTAGGGCAAATATTCTATGCTTCTATCGCTGAGCTATATAGAGCTCTACATTTTATTAACTAGTCGATCAAAAAGTGGGTGGGTGGATGGATGGATGGATGGAAGGAAGCAAAATAGAAGGGAATGTGAGCCAAGATACTGACCTTCCTTCTAGCTTTCTCTTTGTGTAAGAAGCCTAGACTGGGCCTGAGCCAGCCTCCAAAGCTCTACAGTAACTTTCTTTCTTTTTTTTTTATTGGATGTTTTATTTACATTTCCTATGTTGTCTCCTTACCCCATCCCCCACCCACCCCGGAACCCCCAATCCCCTCACCCCTCCTCCTTCTTCTCTGTGGATGTAACCTCTATCTATTCCCCCCCACTCCCACCTCCCCACCCTCAAAATTCCCACCCCCTGGGGCATCCAGCCTTCATGAGGTCAAGGTTCTCTTCTTCCACCTATGCCCAGCAGGGCCCTCCACTCTTACATATTCAGTTGAAGCCCTGGATCCCCCCCCCCCCCA